>NW_027555847.1:335004001-335284001 GCF_003287225.1 Phascolarctos cinereus
GGGAAATGTAGAGATGTCATTTGCATATAGCCTGCCAGCTAACAGAAGCTATTGCTGTGGCAAAAATAGTTTATTTATGATGTCTGCTGAAAGGAGGTGATCAGTGTTACAGTTTATACTCCTTAAGAACTACAGCTGCACAGAATTTTGATTAGAGCAGAACATGATGCAGCCATGAGAAAATGATTGCTTTGCCCCTCCTCCCCCAACCTACATGGACTTCTACATATTTGAGTGCATTTCTGGTAAGTAAATATTTTACTGGAAAGTGGAAGGGAAGCTTCCAGCAGGTTCTACACACAACACAGCAAAGCACAGGTCCGTCCAATATTTTCACAAATCAGGAATTCCACGGGCACAAGCACTTCTGTCACTGATAGGATCAAACAAGCAGCTAGGAATGGAATTCCACTTACTGATCTGCTACCCATTCATTCATAGCCAAAAGCCCAAGTAAATGAATTAAAATCCATCTTCCTCCAAAGGGAAATAAAATTGGATACACATAGGACTTACCTGGAGAGGAGAAAGGCAGGGAGGGAAGGACCTGCTGTTAAGGAGTTGGGCCTACAGCGAATGCATCATACACAAAGCCATCTTTGGCTGTTTTACAGACGAGAGGCAGGGGTGCTGCAGGAAGATACCACCGAATCCTTATATGGCAGGAAGACTGTGTGGAGCAGCATGCAAAGCAGGCTGAATTAAATCTGCAGATTAAGTGAACAGCTTGCTTTATGTATATCACTTAAGTTCAAAGCTTTCTGGCCCAGTGCTTAGAACAGGCTTGGCAAGAGAAAAACTGGTGACCTGAGCTACAAAATATGCACCAGAATGCAGTTTAAAAGCATTTCTTTTTCTCTTTCTCTTCTCTCCTTTCTTTATACCCCTCTCTTCTCCTCTCCTTTTCTCTCCTCATCTCCTTTGCTTATATTCCTCTCCTCTCTTTATATCCCTGTCCTCCCGTTCCCGCTTCTCTCCTTTCCTCCTCCTTCTCTTGTCCTGTCTCCTTTCCTCTCCTCTCCTCTTCTTTCCCTCCTCTCCCCTCCCCTCGCCTACTCTCCTCTCCCCTCCTTCTTTCTTCCTGTTTTCCTCCTCCTCTTCCCTTTCTTCTCCCTTTCAAACTAACTTACTCCAATCTTTGTTTTTTCTCTCTCTCTTGAAAATTCACTTTTTTATTACCTGGAGGTTTTTATAGCATGTATCAGGGCATTCTGGGATGCAACCCAGAGGAAGATATTGAAAAGGGTTAATTTCTACTTGAAATGTGGCTATTACTCAGCCATGATTCTTAGGGAAGCTAACAGCAAGTACATCCTGGCATAATTACTAGAGGTTGAGCAAGAGACTTTTCCTTATCCTTTCTGGACAGCGTAATAATATTGAGGTTCAGGATAACAGTATTTAGAACTGGAAGGAATATTAGAACTCATTTTGTCCAAACCTTTCAATTTATAGATGATGAGAACAATGAACCCGAAAGAAGCAAAGTGATTTATCCAAAGTCACACAGCCAATGAGTAGCACAGTTGGAATTGAAACTAGGTTGCCCAAAGCCAGATTCTGTGCTCTCTTTACTAGGCTGTCAAATAATCAATCATCAGTAAGTAATTATTAAACAGTTATTATACACTAAACACTGTGACAGGCACTGGGGACACAGATACAATGAATTAAACAATCCCTACCCACAAGGAGCTTACAATCTAATACAGAAGTTTTAAATTTTGGGGGTGTTATGTACAGTCTTGTGAAGCCTATGAACCCCTTTTTGGAATAATGTTTTAAAGTGTATAAAATAAAATATACAGGATTATAAAGGAAATCAATTAATAATGATATTAAATAATAGCTAGCATTTATATAGAGCATTGAAATTTGTAAAGTGCTTTACATATGTTATCTCATTTGATTATATTGAAATTAAGGCATCAGAATTTTTTTTTTTAAGTTATAGACTCCAGGCTCTGGGCCTGGAGTCAGGAAGATGAGTCTTTCTGAGTTCAGATCTGGCCTCAGATACTAGCTGTGTCACCCTGAGCAAGTCATTTAATCCTGTTTGCCTCAGTTTCCTCATCTGTAAAATGACCTGGTAAAGGAAATGTCAAACCACTCCAGTGTCATAAGAGTCAGACTGAAGAATGACAACAGCAGTGCTATCTGTGGAGTAAAAGAATAGTTAACTATTTCTCCAGTTAAATAAATTCCCAGGAAAGTTTTCTTGGACTTCTCTCCAGTATAATATAAAAAAACTCAGTAAAAAGAAATGCCATCTGACAAAACTGGAGCTGAGGTGAATGAAGAAGATGGGTTTCTTCTTTATAAAAAAGATACACCAAGAGAATAAAAGTCCATGTGTCCATGTGGGAAATGCTTACAATTTAAATATAAAGTAACTTAGCTGTTGTGGAAACTGGAAAGAATTCATAAAGAGATGGGAACTAAGTGCAAATATAAATAAGGAGACAATCTCTGAGTCTCACAAACTCATAACATTTTTAGAGCTGAAAGAAAAATTAGAAGCCATATCATTCAATCTCTATGATTATGGATAATCATAGTCATCTATATTTCCTTCTATACATATCATTCTACCTATCCATTTAACGATCTATCCATCTATCCTTCCATCTATCTATCTATCTATCTATCTATCTATCTATCTATCTATCTATCTACCTTTATATCTGTCTCTCTACATATATATACACACACACAGAAATGTATATATTATGTATGTATGTGTATATGTATATAGCTATAGCTATATATCAGCACTTAACCACATTGGACCTAAATTGCCTCATCTGTATAATGAGGAGTTTGCATTAGAGGACCTATGTATTTATTATATGTTAATTCCCCCCAAAGTTTCCATATACTTCCAGGCCCTATATTCTACATGTTGACAATGAATAGTAATCAGTAACAAATAGGATGCTGAGATAGATGAGCTAATCATCCCTTCCAGGGGGTAGAATTGTAAATCAATGTCTTAGAGCTGGGCAGAATCTTAAGAAATCATGCAATGCAACATCTTTAGGTAAATAAGGCATCACTATTCTCATCTTACAAGGGCAGCTAGGTGGTACAATAGATACAGCACCAGGCCTCCACATCTTCTCTTTTGGATTCAGTTATATTCTTGAGGTGACTAGCACAGGTGTACATATAGTGTAACATGGTTCGAACAGGGCAGGCACAAAGCTGACTTTTCTGCTTCTGGCTGACCACATGTGAATGAATTAGAACTAAGGGGGCTTGGCACTTGGTGTGACTTGGTAATCTTGTACCTGTTGAAAGGATGACCATCCAATTCATTGTCCACTGGGCAGGAAAAGCTAATGATTCAGTGAACCTTTAAAGAAGGGCAACCACTCCTAGCCTTTCTGTTTCCTTGATGTTCCAGGCAGCAACATGTAACTTTGGAACTACCTGTGAAAAGTGAGGGATTGGATGGTCCTTATCTACCCCAGAAGAAATGGTGAGCTGCAGAGCATATGGCTGCCAAAGCCCATGTCCTGCCTAGGAGAGCTTGAGGCTGGGTTTCAGGCTGGTTCTTTTATATTTGTTCTCTCTGGATTTTAGGTAAATTAGCATCAATCTTCAGGTGCATATGTCCACTTTCTGAACTTGAGAAGTTTGGAGGAGGTAGGGCTGATGTGGCAGAATTTCTTTCCTGCATTGGAGAGGATTCCAAAGGTAAAAGAAGGAGTTAAACCTGGCCTGCCAGAAGACATAGACTGAGAGAAACAGTTCAGAACTGAGGTGAAATGTAAAACAACATAAACGTGAGGTGTGCTGAATATGACTGCTCATGTTGGAAGCTAATTTCAAGATTTAGTCACTTATGCCAAGAGTGGGATTAATGGATAAGGGCTCCTCTCTCTTTGATTGGATTATTCAGAAGGGGTGAATGTACAAGATACAGGAGATACAGTGAGCATTTTGTTGATCATATATCACTACTCTTCAGGATCTTTGTATTAACTTGTAGTAACTCCCCCATACATTTTTGGTTTTTGTGTTTTTGAGTTGGGGAGGTGGTAGGGATGTAAAATCAGGAAAAGGGTGTTTATGGGCACAGGCCTGTCCATGAAAGTATCTGTTGGACTCTTCTCTCACACACCTTACTTTTTCTCCTCCTGGCATTCCACTAAATTTCATCATATTGAAATAAAAGGAAATGGAAGAGCATACTACATAATTGCAAAGTATTGGGCATATATGTCTAAATATAAATAGGAAAAAGCAGAGCTCACAAAGAAGGCCAAGGTAGAAAATGAAAGGCAGAAGTAGAGAAATGGAAGCTATCCAGGCTTCTCCTTACTTAGGTGATTAATTCACTCCGACATTATAGTACCCAGGGAATCACAGACCTTGGATAATCAATCCTGGGCTCATGCCCACAATACAGCAAAATGGAGGTTGTTGGTCAGTTGTGTCTGACTCTTCATGCCTCCATTCAAAGATACTGGTTTGCTTTGCCATGTTCTTCTCTAGTTCATTTTATAGATGAGGAAAATGAGGCAAATAGGCTTAAGTGACTTGCCCAGGGTCACATAGCTAGTAAGTTTCTGAGGCTGAATAATGAACTTAGGTCCTCCTGACTCCGGGGCCACTCTGAGTGCCACCTCGCTGTCCCACAGCAAAATGATCATGTGTGTGTCATGGTCATTAAAGCTGGAAGGTACCTAAAGGTGATCTAGCCCAAGTTCACCCCACATTTTTTTAAACAAAGTAAGAAAGCAAGATCTGAGAAGGAAAATGATCTGCTCAACAACACTAAATAGTTGATAAGTGGCAGAGCCTGGGTTTTAAACCTTATGTCTTCTCACTCTGACTTCAGTGCTTTTCTACTACCCCAAGGCCAAGTACCCAAACTAGGGAGATCCAATTGCATGCTTTTTTATAGCTGTAATACTTAAATGCTGTTTACTTTCATTCTATCCAGTGTTTAAAAGCATGCTAATTATTCATAGCTACTTAATTTCAGGTCTCTTAAGGAGATGGGAGAGATTTGACTCTGAAATTGTTCCATAATAAGATTAATTTTTTAAAACGGCAAAGTGGACTTTTTATGTTTCACTCACATAAACAATCTTATTAAGAGATATCTGTCTTTAGAGTATAAAAGGTTGTGCTTCCAAAACCTGAAAGGTAGAATGTTAGAGTGCTAAGTCATGTTTTTAAACCTTAAAAATGTCTACGTGGAAGAAGCTCTTTGTCATGGTTCTAGCTTCAAGTGGGAAGGAGCAAAGTCCCCAAATACTGACTGGTCAACTAAATCCCTCAGTATGGCCCTGCCATTCCAGCCATGCATGTCATGAACACATACCCGAGCTGAGACCTGAAGCTGTCTGGTCACTCCTAGATTTCCAAAAAGAGATACTTCACATTCACTTTCACCTTAAAATTCCAGACTTCTTTAATACTCTCCATCAACAAAGAACATGGTTTCCATTTCAATTCAAATTTCCATATTGACTTTCTGTGGGTTAAAACACTTGATTTCCTCAAGAAAGATGCTAATTCAATTAACATTTCCATGCACATCTATTCATATTTACTGGCAGCTAGGTGATCCAGGAAGAACTGAATTCAAAGTTTCCAAATACTAGCTGTGTCACCCTGGGCAAGTCATTTATCCTCTACTTCAGTCTGTAAAATGGGGACAGTAACAGCACCTACCTCTCAGGGCTGTTGTGAGGATCAGATGAGATATTTGCAAACCTTAAAGCACAATATTATTACTATTATTATACAGGATGGTGCTCATTTTAGTCATCTTTGTAATTCCAGAACAGTGCTTTGCACAGAGCAGATGCTCAATAAATGTTTGTCGAATGTAACCTAGTACTAGGTGTAAGGAATAATTTTAAATGAATTGTGGGGGGAGGATAAGAGGGAGAGAGAAAAGACAAGAGACCTTTGAGATTTCAGATTCTCCCTGAAATGAATATGTTAGACTTGGCATCTGAGGCTACATCACTTTCTTTTTAAAGGAAAAAATAAGCTAGACCTGAAAAAGCTAAGAGACTTATCCAAGGTCACAAGAATAGAATAGCAGCAGAATTAGGACTAGGTTTTGGGTCTTTTTATTTCTTTTTTAAAAAATATCCTGCCCAGGATACTTTCCACTATACTAAGCTTCCAAACCAGGGACACACACTAAGTATAATATAGTCTTCCCCAGAGGCAGATTTTGCAAGAGATAATCCCATACTTATTTTCAGATAATCAGAGGTTTTCTTAAACCTGTTATTATTTCCAAAGAAGAGGTGAAAACAAAGAGATCTCCACCCCCAACTTCAAGGGATTTAGAATCCTATGTGGATAATTCCCACTCAATGTTTCCTTTAATTCCTGAAGGGATTGAAAGAATCTTTCAACTTTTTGCAAAAGTCATGACCTAAGTAGGGTAATGCACAGCTATCCCCTCACCAAATTTCCAAATGAAGTTAATGTCTTTCTCCCCATATTACTTTAAGAGAGAAGATATTGATTTTAGCTTGTTTTTTTCCCACTATCAACACAAATGAGAGACTTCCTGCTTCTCAAATCAACCATCCCCAAGAAACATAGATCACTTATCCAGAAGGTAATGTAATTGACAAATACTGTGTGTTCCTTCTGAGTGAAGAAAGTTCAGGGGATTTGTGCCTGGCACAGGAGAAAATGTTCTGCTCTTTACGTCTAGACAAGGCACACTCATGCATTTTAAGCATTCATTACTCTAAGGGACTGGAATATCGTTTTGATTCTTCTCACTGTAAGAAAATAAGCAAGTAGACTCTCTATTCTGGTCAGCTTTTATTCAGGATATCTTTAAATATTTAGGAGGAAAAAGATGCACAAGCTTCTCATACAACATTGAAACCCCCCCTTCAAAAAAACAAAAACAAAACCAGAAAAACCCTCTCTCATCACTGGTTTGGAAATATGTACATTATGTGTGTTTTTATTTTTTTATTTTAATTGCTACATGGAAGCAGCAACATATAGGCAGACATGCTTAGAAATTGCACCAGTATTTCATATACAACTCGAAGGTTTGATTTTGTGAGGAGTCATTATGAATATGACCTGCAGCATCTTGCAGAGATGGAGATAATAAGTATCCTAGCAGGAATTAAAGGTAAAATTGAATTATACTGCAGTCAAATAATTAGTTCATACCTCGCATTTGAAAGGCAAACATTCTTCTGGAGTCCAGCTCTTGAAAAACAATTCCTACAAGACCTTCCATTTTCATACTTTATTTCTGGATTCTAGGTTCAAAGGTAAGGCTCTTAGCCTGGTGGAGGCTCAATTAAGTGAATAAATGTGAATTTAGTATTGGAAGGCTCGTTTTTTCCCTCCCCCTCCCCCTCTTTAGAATCCTTAGATAAAAGGCACCAAAGAAATGCGAAGTATTTTTAATACGATGATCACTAACTAGCATTATTAATTACTTTAATGACTCCTGGGTAGAGAAATACTTCCTTCTCCTCTCTTTGCCTCTAGGAATGGTTGAATAAAATATGCCAAGTGGCAATCACAAAGAAAGTAATATTGTATGTGTAAAGATTAAAGAGAATATTTACTCTTGGATTCAGAGTCAAAGATTAGTAATTGTACACATAATAAAAAGAACAAAACATTTTCATTCACTCTGAGTTTTGCTGGTTAATTGCCACATCCAGGGAAGGAGGTATATGAACTGCAGTATTTCTCCTTGAAACAAAAATGAAAGGTGATGTGTTTTGCAGGGTTTGATGAGAGGTTAAAGCTCCAAAATATCTGATTAAGCATGTACATGTAGGATGGGCAGGCAGCTAGAGGGGGCTCATTTACTCCGAGGATGCTCTCCTCCTTTTGATGTTATTCTTGTTCGATAGTGACCCCTTTGGGGTTTTCTTGGCAAAGATACTGGAGTGGTTTGCCATTTCCTTCTCCAGCTCATTTTACACTTGAGGAAACTGAGGCAAACAGGGTGAAGTGACTTGCCTGGGGTCACACAGCTAGTAAATGTCTGAGGCTGGATTTAAACTCATGAAGAACTTCCTGACTCTAGGCCCAGCGTTTTGTGCTCTATGGCACCACCTCGCTGCCTCAATACAAAGCACCAAATGTGAAGTGTCCAGGGAGGAGGACAGATATTAGTAACTGCTATAAGAGTTGAAAGGAGGAAACAGTCAGTTTCTGATATAAGTATAAATTGATCACTAGGTAAATAGGAATGGATTTTACATTTCTGAGTACAAACACCCTGTAAGAGAGGAGAAAATTCCATGAGAGGCACAAATTTTCCTTTACATTGGTTATTTTTACTCCAATGGTGACAAAGAGTTTCCCTTTCATTTCAGAGAGACTTACAGGCTAATGAAGCCATCTGGCAATGCCCAAGTTTGCAAAGTGAGGGGAAACCTTTTGTGACAAATTTTGGGAAAAGATCCACCTTAAATCCATCACTCTGAAAAATAGGTCAACATTTCAACATCTTGTTTGATGAAAGAATTCCAACCTGTTTCCAAGGTAACCAATCACATCTTTTGGTACTGTCTGTCAGGCTTTTGACCTGTATCTCCATTCTGAAAGCTCAGCTCCTTTTATTTCTTGCAAGAAGCTCTGAACTTTGGCACATTCACCTAACTTTGCTTGCTTTTTTCCCCAAGAAAAGAAGATAAAAATAAATTCTCCGGTGTTAAGATTTAAACTGTTTAATTCAGCTGTTATAGTGGCACGTCAAGCAGAGGGATGCCACTGATGACAACCAAATCTTACACAGATCATTCAGGAGAGGAAATCGACTAATTTTGTAAGAATGCCTGGGTTTCCGCCTGCTCTTGTCACTGTTCACCTAACAATATCATTTTAAATTTAATTTTAAGGATGTTATATTTTTTCCTATAACAGATAATGAAGTCCAGATACTACTCAATAATATCTAATTCTGTGGTTTAGAAAGTGTCAAGAAGGTAACTGGGCCCTCTCTTGGAATGGTCCCATCATCATTGGGATATGCACCAGTGACTTCCTGTTTACATTTCTTCTACTTTCTCTTAAACTCTAGCTAAAAGTGCAGTTTTGAATCATTTACCTTAATGAAGGCACTTATTAATCATTTTGATGTTTTTCTCATTAGCATTCAAACCTCTGACAAGGCTAAAATACATATATTTTCTTATACAGAATCTAAAAAAAGATTGGCATTATTATTCATGCTGAAAACATTTTCAGATTGTGTGTATGAATTAATGCAGTATGTAAATGTACAGTGCTATATATATATATATATATATAATATATAAAAAGCTGTAAATCAGTAGATTGTGCCTCTATTTCCTATTTGGTTCCCAAAGCCAATGTGTGTATGTGTGTGTGTGTGTGTGTGTGTGTGTGTGTGTGCGCGTGCACGTGTGTGAATTTTTTTGTGAGTTAAGAGCAAGGGTGTGCTAGGGGCAGTTAGGTGGTGCAGTGAATAGAGCACCAGCCCTGAAATCAAGAGGAGTTGAATTCAAATCCAGCCTCAGACACTAACTGTATGACTCTGAAGGCTGGTGACTTTGCATAGCCCTTCCTCACTGAACTCCAACTCACTTACATGTTATGGCATCACTTCCTTGATGTCATGGTCCTCTTTGAAACAAAGGACAAACAAGCAAGTCACAACCCTAATTGCCTCAAAAAAAAAATAGCAAGGGTGTGCTGAAGTTGACCTACACTGGCTCCCAAGAGCTGATGATTAAATTTTTGCTTGAAAAATTGTCAGATACTGTATTGTTTGATTTAGTCTGATCAGGGTTTGGTTTATTGTTGTACTGATTTCCTAAACTTAAGAGAATAATAGAGAAAATATTAATAATACAGATTAACTTTAAAATGTGATATACATTTTTTGGGAGCACTTGTTAAACACTTGCCAGTAAACACACCCCTGGGTTAAGAATCACAAGTGGAGTCAGATAAAGTTTTAAGTTGTCAAGAGAAACATTCGGACAAACTCAGTGTTCCTACCCCACTCTTGCCTCTCATGCCAGTGTAACCTGAAGAACCCCTATTCTAGGGGTTGTTAATAAACTTCCCTTTTTGTTAGACTTATACTTCTGGAAAGGGTATGTCATCTGATTGTCTTATGGATCCATTCACCACCATTCTTGTGATTTACCAGACCAAAACTCCCTTCCCCCATTAGAGTGCAAGCTCCCTGAGGGCAAGGATTGCTACACTTTGGCATTTATATATGAATATTAGTGTGGTGTAATGGATAGAGTAGTGGCCTCAAAGCCAGGAAAACCTGAGTTCAAGTCTGACCTCTGGCAGATATTGGCTGTGGAACCCTGGATAATTCACAACCTCCAAATCCTCTGGGCAATTCTCTTGGACTCTAAGTTGAAGAGAAGGTACCCATCTGCATTGGTAGACTGTATGTCCTCACCTGGGATATTATACTTTGATGAAATCAGAGGTCTAACCCTTATTCTTATCTGATTAGAAGGAAAAATCTTTCATTGAGTACTGTCAGTTGTAGGTGTTCCAGCATCATTCCTTCTGTCTTAGTACATTTCTAGCGAAGAAGAAGAAGAAGAAGAAGAAGAAGAAGAAGAAGAAGAAGAAGAAGAAGAAGAAGAAGAAGAAGAAGAAGAAGAAGAAGAAGAAGAAGAGAAGAAGAAGAAGAAGAAGAAGAAGAAGAAGAAGAAGAAAAGGAAAGGAAGTGTCCAAAAGCAAGGAGGAATTCAGGGTTCCTTTTATCTTTTTCTGTGTCCAGGTGAAATCAGAGACTACATCCTTTTAGATATTGGGTAGAGCAGAGTTCCATGAATTAAGGGGATTGTACCCTCTAATTATTAAGGACTAATTGTCTATTTATAGCTTATTTGTAGCATTGGTTATCTATAACTGGCAACCACACACCAACCTATTATACTATGGCACAAAGTTTTCTAAACTGTAGGGTGAAAATACTATAGAAGTGGGAAAGGTACACAAAGCAATGGCTGAATTATTTGATTTCTTAAAAAAAAGAGTTCAACTTCACATAAATGCATCCAGTTTCTTAAATTTTTTAAAGTCGTAGGATCATGGACCTACAGTTTAAAAGGACCTCTGAAGCTATCTAGCCTAATGTTGGAGAAATGCGATCTCAGGGAGGTTAAAGGGGCAACTAGGTAGTGCAGAGGATAGAGTGCTGGGCCTGGAGTCAGGAAGACCTGCGTTCAATTCTGACCTCAGACACTGACCCTGGGCAAGTCATTTAACCTCAGTTTGCCTCAGTTTCCTCATCTGTAAAATGGCGATGATAATAATAGCACCTACTTCCCAGGTTTGTTGTGAGGATCAAATGAAATAATAACTGTAAACACTTAGCACAGTGCTTGGCACATAGCACTATATAAATGTGAGTTGTTGCTGTGATCATGATGATGTGATTTGACCGAGGTCACACAGGTAGCTAGCATCAGAGAATGGGTTTGAAACTACGTCCTTTGACTCCAACATGGGATTATATAATCCTGACTATGGCTCCTTCATGCTTGAACACTTTCCTTCTGGCTGCCTATAGAGCTTCTTTTTCTATCTGGAAGCTCTACATTTTGCCTGTGACATTCATCAATGTTTTGGATTGTGATTTCATTTAGGAAGGGATCTGTGGACTCTTTCTGTTTTCACTTTGCCTTTTGGTTCTATAAATCTTATAAGTTTTGATCTACAATTTCTTGAACAATGGTTTCTAAGCTTGGGGTTTGGTTGTGTTTTCCATGAGTCTGATCATCTTTCAATTATCTGTTATTGATCTGTTTTTGACACTTTATACATTCTATTAATTTTTCAGTCTTTGTCCTAAAATCTCTAGTTGTCTCATTGAACCAAGTTTTATTTATTCCATTCTATTTTTTCTTTTTTAGGGAATTCACTAAGATTTTCCATCTTCTTTTTAAAGAAATTTATTCTACTTTTACTTCAGCTTTCATTTTTTATTGCCTGCTTAATGTCCTCCAGCCCCTTTTGGAGTCCCTGTATCAAAGCATTTATTTTTTCCCAAGGCACTACTTGTACTTGTTTTAGAGCTACTCCTTTTTTTTTTCCCCAAGATTCACTTCTTGGGTTATTCACCTCATGAGTACTGCCTCACCTAAATCCAATTCACTTGCAAGTCTAGATATTGTCATCCTGATGTCATTGGTCCTCTTCAAGAATGAAGGACGAGCAACAAAAAAACTGAACAATTTCTTCATTGTAGTCAGAGTTGTCTTCTGTTTACTGAAATCTCCAGTCTCAGTTTTTGGATTAGGACTCTCTGTCAGGTCCAGGCTTTGTACCTTCCCACGCTATAGAATGGGGGTGAGCAGGCCCTGTTTGGTACTGTTCCCTCTGTAGTTTTAATATTCCATTTGATGCCATTTTGGATGAATTGGATGGTATTAGGCCTCATCCTCTGCTGAAATTCTTGACTTCTAGTTTTGTCTCCTGGTAGCCTAATGCAGGTGTTGCCCATGACCCTTCTCTGCACACTGGCTTCTGCCTGTCTTGGCACCTTCCCTCTTGGAGTACCCACAGGCTTCCCACCATCTTATTGTGTAGTCTTGGACTGGTTAGAGGATTACCGGTGTTTCTTGTTGCTCTCCATCATTATTCCACTGGGTGCCATTTCAGATCTTTACTGTATGTTTATGGGACAGCAGGGCTTTTCTAATATCTTTCACATGTACTTCTTAACTACAAGTATCATCTTGACTTTTTTTGTTTTAGGACAGTCTGTTTCTTTCACATCAGATTAGAGCAGTCCATGTGGGAATAGGTAAGTCCAGGTTGACTATTCCCTAGATGAATAGATGGTTCTGTGTGTCTGTTACATTTTGTAGAAAACAAATTTTCTGCGAGAAAAATAAAATCCTGGAAAAGATTGCATTTTTTTTTAACAAATGAAGAAAAAAAGGAGTTTTCATTGTTAGCTATGAAAGCTAGATTTCTTTTTTGTCAAGTTTCTGTAATTTTGCCATTCTTTGCATGCACCATAGTTTGAAATTTATAGCTTTATTTTTTTCTGATTCATATAGTCCTGTTCTTCAAGGTATAATGCTGAGAGAATGTATCCCACTATTAAGTGACATTGCTTTTGCAGATTTAAAAGAAATTAAATCCCCTGCATGATTATGGTTAAAAAGTCTCTTTTCAGAATATGAAATTCAATTTTAATAAGTCTAGTTGGGGGGTGGGGAGAAGTGGAGGGATATATTCCTTCCAGAAATGAATGTGATATAAAAACAAAAGTTATCAATAAAATACCATAAAAACTGAAATTAAAATAGGCTCCTACAGAGGATATTTGGAGCATCTACTATTTTGATCAGTTGTTTTGGGAGCTGGAAATCCGAAGAGTTATACTAGAAATTAACAAGTGATCTAAAATGTTGTTTTTATTCTAACCAGTACTGTGATTTTATTAGTATAAGGGATGTCAGGTGAGAAATTGCTTCCACCTACATAGGCTAGCACCTTCTTTGCAATTTATATTCTTGGAGGGGTAACTGAAGCAATGAGAAGTTAAGTGACGCCCAGAGTCACAAAGCCACCATGTCCTGGGCAGAACTCAATCTAAGTCTTCCTGATTCTAAAGCCAGTTCTCTAACCATTATGTCATACTGCCTTCCAAAATTCTGTTATTTTACATGAAATCTTCCAACACAATATTAATATGGAAATAATCCAATGCAGAATAATACCTTTCACAAATAGTAGATTTTGACTAAGTATTTTGATTGAGTATTCCCAAATGATAATTCTTAGACAGTGACTATTGTTAGAAGATGATAATTACTCATTTTCTCATGGAATAATATTGTTAAACGATAGGGGTGATAATTACTAATGTGCTATGGAAAGGGGTTTTAAATGAGTGAGTGACTCCCCTCTTTTCATACTGATGACTCATTGATAAGGTATAGAAATCTCTTTTAAGTGTTCTCACTTGTTAATTGATTATTCTGATATTAGGTTTGTTTGTTTTTTTCCAAAGTGAAAATGAAGTCCTCTCTACAATCCCAATCAGTGACACAATCAAGGACACAGCTTGACAAAGCATTCTTTCTGGAGGGTTGGCAAAACAGGAAGAAAAGATGAAACAGAACGGAACATGTTAGACGTGGAAGCAAGGCTGACTTCAATTTAGGCCTTCCACGAAGGTGGCCTACTTCTTCCTCTCAGTTGTTGCCCACGATTGAGGGTCATAAAAATGAGGAGATTTGCACAAAACAAGAATATTTCTTTTATATATTAATTTTGCTCTAATTTGCCTTCCCCCCCCCCCGGGTTACTGTTACACACTAAACAAAGAAAATCTGTTCCCAGCTAGGAAATCACATGATAGAAAAAAAAAACACCAAATATAGGAATTCCGTGTCTTGGATTAAATATAGCCTATCATTAATTTAAGCCTAGGTTTGGATTTCTCTTTTTTTTTTTCTTTAAATATATCATAACTCAACCAGTAGAACAGACTAGGTATAGAAGAGAGAAGCAAGTATAGTAAAGAGTACTCAATAAACCCAAAGACCCCAGTTATTGAGGGAAGGAATCACTATCTGACAAAAACTGCTGGGAAATTATGACAGCTGTCTGACAGAAATTAGACTGAGATCAACACCCCTCACCATACATCAAAATAAACTTCAAATGGATACATGTCTTAGATATAAAAAATAATTAGATGAACAAAGAAGAAATTACTTTCTGATTTTTTGGTTAGTGGAAGAGTTCATGACTAAACAGGTGAGAAGATCACACAAGATAGAATAGACAATTTCAATTAAAATAAAAATATTTTGCATAATCAGATCTCATTAGTTAAAACTAGAAAAGAAACAAGGGACTGGGAGAAAAAAAATATTTGCATCAAGTTTTTCTGATAAAGATGCTATATCCAACCTTCAAACGTATACAACTTAATGTCATTCCCAAATAGATAAGTGATCAAGGATATGAATAGGCAATTTTCAAAGGAAGAAATCCAATTGATCAACAACCATGTGAAAAAATGCTTTAAATAATGAGAGAAATGCTCATTAAAGCAGCTTTGTGCTTTTCAAACTGGCAAAGATGATAAAAGAGAAAAATAATTGTTAGGGAAGCTGCAGAGCACTCTTGTTGGAGTTTTAAGTTGGTCCAGACTTTCTGGAAAGCAAGGTGGAGCTGTGCCAAGAAAGTTACCAAACTGTGCGTTGTCTTCCACTAGCTATACCAAGTCTTGGCCTATAACCCTAAAACAAAACAAAAAACCCCAACAACAATAAACAAACAAAAAAAAAAGAACAAGGAAAGAGGGAAAGGATTTATATATACAAAAGAAATTTTAGCAGCTCTTTTCAGGATCACTGTTAGACACTAAACAAAGAAAATTTCTTCCCAGATAGGAAGTAACATGACAGAAAAAAAAACCCCATCAAATACAGGAATTTCATGTCTTGGATTAAAATAAAATTAAGAATGTCTGACCAAATTATGGTATATGAATATGATGGGATATGATGGAATATTATTATAGCATATGAATACAATGAGATATTATTTGTCATAAGAAATGGGGGAAGGAAGGGCAGTTTCAGAAGAAATTGGGGAGATCTTTCTGAACTGATGAAAAAGAAAGTGAAGAGATTTTGTAGAAAAAATTTATACGATGACAATGCCATCATAGTTGTAAAAAGTTTGGAGAGTGTTCAACGCAATGATAAACCTTAAGTCCAGAAGACTGAAGATGGGAAATATCACCTACCTCCTGCCAGAGAAATGATGCATTTTTAATGCATAATTAGACATCCGTTTTTGGACATGACTGTTGTGGGTCTTGTTTTTGCTGGACTATACATGTTTGTGATGAAAGGTGTTTTTTTTTTCTTTAAAAAGGCTTAATTGAGGAAGGGACAAGTGGGAGGGATAGAAAAAAAGTGAGAAGGTTAGGCTAGGGGAAAAAATAAAGTACTGGAGTAGGGAGAAGATACCTGTCCCTAGGACCATGGTGAAGGTAGTGGGGGTGGGGATGGTGGAGTGAGAGGATGGTGGGAGGCCTAGACTGCAGCAAGATAAGGCAAAAGCTTAGCTATCAGAGCCAAGGGTAGAGTCCAAATATCCATCAGGGTGAACATAATGAGAGAATAGGACCTTGTTGAGGAAGCAAGTGGCTTAGAGATCTGAGCCCCACATATAACTTAGCAGCCATCCATGATGGGGCTTAAGGACATGAACTTTAATAAAATATATTGAAAGCAGATCTGTGTCTGCCCTGTAATCCAAAAAGTTCAGTCAAAAGACCGCTCACAAGCAAATTAACATATGTAAAGTGCTTTGCAAATTTTAAAAGACTTTATAAATGCTACCTATTATTACTTGCCTAAACTGCGGCCTTCTCAGTGCCTAGGACTAGGACACAGTGGGTACTTTGTAAATGTTTATTGAATTTAATAGAAATTAAATTAAACTTATAGTCTCAACTAATCCAAACATATAAACAGAATATAGGCTAAAACTCCCAAATGAGACCATAAAATCTGAAGGGGGGAGGGATGACATAACTTATAGATTTGTACCTAGAAGAGACCTCGGAGGTCAGCTAGTCTAAAACTTTTCCTTTTATCAAGGAAGAACCTGAGGCCAAGAGAGGTTAAATAATTTCTACAAGGTTGCACGGGTGTAAATAGCAGTCAAGATTTGAATCTAGGTCCTGATTCCAAATACAGCCCCTTTCCTCCTATACCATGACTTGCTTTTATTTTTGCATACTTAATGTTTCATTCATTTCAATTCAACTAATATAAAAATACCTACTGTGTGCTAGGTACTGGGCCAGTTACTGAGCATACAAAGAGAAATGAGGCATTCCACACCTTTGAGGAGCTTTTATTCTAGTGGAGGATATGGCATGCATCCAGATAAAGTAAGTAATTGAGGGTAAGTCAGTAATTGATAGAGTAAGTAAGAGAGGGGGAAAAATGGAGAGAAGAGAGAGAGAGAGAGAGAGAGAGAGAGAGAGAGAGAGAGAGAGAGAGAGACAGGGAAAGAGAGAGAGACATAGAGACAGAAAGAGAGAGAGAAGGAGGAGGAGAGGAGAGGGAGGAAAAAGTGAGAGACAGAGAGAGAGAGAGAAGGAGAGAGACAGAGAGAGAGACAGAGAGAGAGAAAGAGACACAGAGAGAGAAGGAAAGTGAGATCGAGAAGGAAGGAGAGAGAGAGAGACAGAGAGAGAGAATATTTGAGATGGTAGAGAATATTTTCAGCTTGAGGGATCAGGGAAGACTGCACAGAGGAGTTAATGACTGAGTTGAAACTTGAATGAAGATTCAATTTGATTTAATTCAACAAGCAATTTAAGTGCCTGCCTTGTATTAGGAAAAGAAAACAAAAATGAAGCTGTCCCCACTCTGAGTTCTAATAGGCAGATCTGAGGAGTAAGTACATCCTAGGCATGGAGGTAATCTGAAGCCCTGTACAAAGTCCCAGAGGTGAGATAAAGGCAACTGAGTGGACAGAACTTGGCACCTGATTGGAATTGGGGGTGAGGGAGAGGAAAGAGTCAAAGATGAATGTCAGATTTAGCACCAAGGTGACTGGGAAAATGGTGATGCAGTTAACAGAAACAGGAAAGCTGAGAGTTCATATAAATTCATATAAGACGATAAAACTACAATTATGTGTATAATATGTCTCTTTCTTGTGCTAAACTTTGAATGAAGATTCAGTTTGACAAGCCTATGTTAAAGTACCTACTATATGCTAGGAATTTAAACTGAAAAAATGAAACAATTCCTTCACTGGGTTCTGAAAAGCAGAGCTGAAGAGTAAGTACATACCAGGCCTGGGAAAAGTCTTTGACCTTGTGCAGGAAAAGTTGAGGCCAATAGAAATCTAGAGGCAGCTTTGTCTTTTTTTTTTTTTTAAGGTAAAGCCTCCCCATGTTGTGGATGGTAAGAAAGAAGTCCCATTAGGAAAAAAGAAATGATCTCCCTATCAATCATCAAACATTTATTAAGTGCCTACTGTATTCCAGATGCTGCGCTGAGCCCTGGGAATACAAAAAGAGGTGAAAGACAGTCGCCGCCCATGAGGAGCTAATGATCTAACATGAGAGATAATCTCTTCTTTTTCCAAGGAGGAAACCAAGGCTCAGAGAAATCAGATGACTTGCCTTAGGTCACACAAGAAGTAAAGGGTAGAGCTGGCATTTGAACACAGATTCTCTGGCTCCAAAGCTAGCACTTTTTGACAGGCCACATGTGGAGAACAAGGGCAGGTAGGTAGTGCAGTGGAGAGAGTTCTGGGCTTAGAGTCAAGAAGACCTTAGTTCAAATCCTGCCTCAGGTACATACTGGGTGACCCTAAGCAAGTCACTTAATCCTGTTTGCCTCAGTTTCCTCGTCTGTAAAATGAGTTGGAGAAGGAAATGGCAAACCACTCCAGTATATTTGCCTAGAAAACCCCAAACAAGGTTACAAAGAGTCAGACAAAACTGAACAAAAAAATAGTTTTTGATCTTTTGATCTTTATTAGTCTTCTAAATGGCAAAGCTTCTACAGCTAGAGGCAATAAATGCCTTGTGCTTCCCTGTATCCCTCCACAACTCGTTACACATAGTAGGAGCTCAATCAATATTTAGTTGATCAACACTTCTTGTTATTTTCAATGTGCATAATATGTTTGGGCCCTAACATAAGAGAACAGTATAAAGGCCCCTGGCTTGCTCCCCATGAGCTGACATTCTAAAGCTTGTACTGTGAGTCTCAGTGTGACCAGAACAGAGAGGAGGGTCATAAATGTAGAGCTGGAAGAGATCTTAGAAGTCATCTTCATCAACCATCATTTTACAGATGGGGAAACTGAGACCCAGAGAAAGGGAGTGACTTGTTTAAGGTCACTCAGGTAATAAATAGGAGAACTAGAATTCAAGCCCGTGTCACCTGACCCCAAGTCCTTCACGCTTAACAGGTATTATATTGTATCTCTTAGATGCGCTTCTAATTATGTTACCTTGTTCTATTATTCTTGAATTTGTGCAATTCTTTTTTTCCTTATAAATAAAAACCTAGAAAATGTACTCTTGGATTCTGTAGTATGTGGATCCAGATGGGAAAGGGAAGGGTTAGAACATACCTAAATCAGCCAAGGAAGAAATATCACAATTGTATTGTTATGATGCCAACTCAATCCTTCTGCCTCTATTTCAGGGTGTGAAAGAACATGAGTAACAAAGTTGCAAGTGAAGCTAACCTCAAACAGATTCATTAGCCCACTTCTTGTAGTTTTATTCAGACTAATTCTATCCCTTTCTGTTTATTAGTAGAGCTGACTATAGGCACTAAAATAATAAATGTGGGTGGGTTTACCTAAGTTCATTACCATTGCTTGATGGTTTTTGAAAACATTTTTTAAAGTATGTATATAATCTCTATGTTTTCTTCTAGCTCCAACATTGTATCAGAATTGGAACTAAGACAGGGTTGCTGAGGCTCTATACTAAGGCACTGAAATTTAGAGGATGCTAATTTCATTCAAATCTGGCTTCAGGTACTTACAAGCTGTGTGACCTTGGGCAAGTCACTTAACCCTGTTTGCCTCAGCTCCTTATGTGTAAAATAAGCTGGAGAAGGAAATAGCAAACCCTCTAGTACCTCTGCCAAGAAAACCCCAAAAGGGGTCATGAAAAGTTAGACAGGACTAAAAACCACTTAACAATAGGATTTACTCTCCAGCAGTGCAGAAACAATTCAACTTAACAAGGATAAATTATTAAACTAGGAAGCTAAATTATTATGTTTCCCAGGACTACATACCAGGGAGTTTCTCCATGGCCCAGCTTGGCCCTGATCCCCTTGCCCCTGTCTGTCCTTCCCCTCCCTCTCAATACCTTTCTGCTCTTCTTCCATGACTTGTCAAGAGTAGCCTCATAGTGTCCCATAGTGTCCCAGAGTTTCCACTTCTAGAAACTGGGTGTGTGGGGTCCTAAGTCCCTGAGTGGTCTCTAAGGTAGTTAGTCCTTAAAAAGCTGATTTGAGAATATACATTGTGAAGTTGACCCCCAGTACCGCAATTCATAGATTCTCATAAGGAATTCCTGGCTTCTGCTCTAATAAATGAACATTTGGAATTTCTTATGCAGTTTGGAGATAAGAACAGGGAGTTGGGTCTTGAAAATCCCAACATTTGTACCAGATCTCAAATTGTACTACAAAGCAATGATCATCAAAACAATCTGGTATTGGCTACGAAATAGAAGGATGTATCATCGGAATAGATACACACAGTAGTAAATGAGCATAGTAATGTAGTGTTTGATAAACTCAAAGATCCAAGCTTTGGGGACAAGACTTACTATATGACAAAAACTGGGGAAACTGTAAAGCAGTTTGGCAGAAAATAGGTATAGACTAATATCTCACACCATATACCAAAATGAGATCAAAAAGAGGTACATATGATTTAGATAAAAAGAGTGATAACATAAGCAAATTAGGGAAGCGTGGAATACTTTACCTGTCAGAACTTTGAATGCAAAGTCTGTATCCCAAAGAGACCAAAGGAAAATGAAGAGAATCTCTCTGTACAAAAATATTTATAGGAGCTCTTTTAATGGTGGGATGCCTATCATTTGAGTAATGGCTGAACACATTTGTGGTATACGATTGTGATGGAATACTATTGTGTTATAAGAAACAATGAGAAGAATGATTTCAGAAAAACCTGGAAAGACTTATATGAACTGATGCAAAGTGAAGTGAGTAGGACCAGGAGAACTGTACATACTAACAGCAATATTGTATGACAATCAACTGTGAATGACTTATCTATTCTCAGCAACACAATGATCTAAGACAATTCTGAAGGACTCATGATGAAGTATGCTGCAGAGGACAGGGGAGTTAAGAATCCAAGTTCAAATATTAAGACTGGAATAAAGAAATATGCATGTAACAACAGACTATCAAAGCATAAAATAAGGATTAGGTTCTAACTGAAATCTTATAATAATTAAACGGGCCATACTCCTTGCTTTTGTTACACACAGTTGTGAACTAAGAAGGCTGACTCTATGAGACTAGATTGTGAGCAGGGCCATCCAGGAAGAAGTTGTAATATGAAAGTTGTAATATACTTCTGACGAGTAAGAATGACAACCAACATTTTAAAAATAGGAACAAAAGTGGGTATAAGATGGGAATAAAGACACCTCAGTGGAAATTGACAAGTTTTTTTTTTTAAATCTAAACAAGAAGGGAGAGATTACTTACTAACTGATCTTCCATAATCATGAAGAATGTGGGGAATGGAGGTAGGTGAAGGAAGTCATGAATTATTGGCATTTTCAGAGTTATTTTTGAGACACAAGAGGCTGCATGTCATAGTGGATAAAGAGCCAATCTTGGGGTCAGAATGACCTGGTTCAAGTTTTGCTTCTGACATAAGCTAGTTGTACGACCCTGGGCAAATAAATTGACTTCTCATTTTACACAGAAATTCTCAGATTATGAGTTACAAAACAGGGGTTGAACTGTAGTCTTTTTTTTTTCTTTTTTGTTTGTTGGTTTTTTGGTTAGGCAATGAGGTTGAATGACTTGCCCGGGGTCACACAGCTAGTAAGTGTTATGTGTCTGAGGCTGGATTTGAACTCAGGTCCTCCTGACTTCAGGGCCGGTGCTCTATCCACTGTGCCACCTAGCTGCCCCTGAACTATAGCCTTAGAGTCAAGCTTCCTCACTGAGAGTTTCCAATGAAATAAAAAAGTTCTGAAAATTAGGTGGTGAAGAAGTCCTTGGTTGTAGCTGTATAAATGGAGGCAAAGGTTGCCAAGTCCAGCACCACTAGGTGGGTTGGGTGGAGGCAATCCTTTTTTTTGTGCCTCTAGTGCCTAGCCCAGGGCCACACAAAGCTCTAAATCTTTGGCACATTTCAAGGAGGCACTTAGCAGTACTGGACTTGATGAACCTTTGCCCTGAATGACTGGAACCTTGAGATCTTCCTCATACTATCTTAAGTGCTTAGAGCTAAGACCTGGGGTCATGGTGGCCAGGAGGGAAGGCGGCCATGAAACTAGAATCATTTCCCCGCCTCACTTTGTAGAGAGAAACCTTAGAGGACCATTAGTTAAGAAGGCATTTATTCAAGCCTAATACACTCCCAAACTTTGATGGTTTTGTCACTTTAGAGATGTAGGTACTCTAGGTAGATTGCAACCCATTTACAAAGCCTTCTTATTTTGTATCACTCTGGTTCATGTGCTCCTATAAATCCTCCATGGGGGTGGGGTGATCTACTGAGCATACTGGAGGCTTTCAAGTATATCCAGGAATGTTCTGGAGCCAGCTCAAATTGCCCTGTGAAAGCTGATTGTTAAATTTTGAGTGTGAACATTTACATCTTGTAAATTGGCAAATGCTACAAAATAGGGTTTGCTTTATTATTTTGTCAATTGCCAAGATTTAGGGAAGTGGTGGAGAAAATGTTGATAATGCATATTAAACTTAAAAGTGGATCATGAGTGCATTTTTTTTTCTGGGGAGCTAGTTGTTAAATATTTACCAGAGAACCACAAAGGAGATCTATTTATATTATATGAATACCAATACAGAATATGAGCTTCCCATTTGTTACCTCTCTTTCTCACTACAAAACAATTCTATCTCCTTCTCTAATCATAAATAATTCTTTCATGATATCTTTTACTTCCTTACACATTCTTGGACTTGAATTCAAAGCCCACCTCAAACACTTACTACCTGTATGATGCTGGAAAAGGTCTTTAATTTTTCTGAGCCTGTTTCCTCATTTGTAGAATGGATATAATAATGTCACTGGTGTTGAAGGATTACTATGATGACCAAATGACATAATGAATATTAACCACTCAACAAATCTTAAAGTGCTCTATAAACTCAAATCACTTACTAAGCATTGTTTATCTAATTAATTGCTTTAATTTATGTAAGAAATTCTCCAATCTCATTCTAACAATATTATTCATCTGTGACCTTTTAAAGCTAATTTCTCTGCATATTTGTGAAAGTTCTTTGAAACAAACAACCATTATTATTAGGTTCAGATAAGATTCTTTCCTGGTTTTACTCCCTGACTTAAGATTGGGGAAAATTTAGCAGCACATTGAGCTTTGATTGTGGCTATACTTTGTTCCAAATTAATTGGAAGACATGGTGTACCAAATGAAAGGAAAGCAATCTTGCGTTGAAAAAAAAAGTTTTCCTATACCATAAATCACCATTCCACCTTTGTTGATGTCCAAGAATCATTAATTAAAAGTTATCATCCTAATTTGAGAGATACGCTATTTTTCCTTACAGCAAAAAACAAAGTGGCTTATGACCTAATTTAGCAAAAGATTTTAGAGAATAACCCATCCACCAACATTTTGGTTGGTTCTTTAAATTTATATTGGTCCTATTCACATTTAGTAGCACCATCTGAACCCATTCCTAACCACTGTTCCTTCACTATTGATCTGCATTTAGTCAGGCTAAAACAAAACCAACAATTCCTTATACCAAATACTACCCACAAAGAGAAGTTACTTGGCATATGTCAGAGGTTGTGTTTGATTCCAAGTCTTCCTGAGGCCAGTCTACTACTATCCCTTAAAAGCCATGCTGCCTTTACTGTTCCCCAAGTCAGTAGACTAAGAAAGCATCATGTTCTGAATTTAACGCATATGACCAGAATTCCTTCCCCCCCATCTCCAATACACACTAGAGCTGATTCCTATGAAATCCCAACAAAGAAAACAAAAAAAATTCCAGTGTTTTACATATAGTAGGTGGTTAATAATTATTTGTGGAATGGAATGAGGAAAAAAAAAGAAAGCCAAGACTTTCTGTAATTGGTGGGAGTTTATGTATCCTATAAGTACCTTACTGGAAAGTACATGTGACTTAGGACCAGGATATCTGGCTTCCATTCTACCTCTCTCATTTATGAGCTGTGTGATTTGGGGAAGGCACTCTATCACTCTGAGTCTCAGTTTATCACCTGTAAAATGGAGATATTGATACTGACACTACATGCCTCAGAGGGTCATTATGAGAAAGATAAACTTGAACTTGCTATATGAATTTGAATTATCACTACTGCTAATTCAGAAGCACCAATTGGGGAAAACCCGTTAAGGAATAAAAAGTGCTAATAAAGTCACACATCAATTTAAAAATGCTTTGGGAATAAAGATCCTTTTAACAATCAACAAGGAACAGGAGAATTTGGGATCATCTAGAGGTTCTTTGGGGCTGGATTGGTGGTGGCAGCTATAGAGAAGTAGGAGGATTTTTCCTACAGTTTAGCCCCTGTTTTGTAACTCATAATATCAGAGAATTTCTGTGGAAAATGAGAAGTCAATTATTTGCCCAGGGTCATACAACTAGTTTATGTCAAAAGCAAAACTTGAACCCAGGTCTATCTGAGTCCAAGATTGGCTCTTTATCCACTGACATGCTGCCTCTTGTCTCTCCAAAATAACTCTGAAAATGCTAATAATTCATGACTTCCTTCATCTACCTCTCTTTCCCGCATTCTTCATAACTATGGAGGATCAGTAAGTGAGTAATCTCTCCCTTCTTGTTTAGATTTAAAAAAAAAACAACTTGTCAGTTTCCACCATGGTGTCTTTATTCCCGTCCTGCACCCACCTTTGTTCCTGTTTTTAAAATGTTGGTTGTCATTCTTACTTGTCAGAAGTATATTACAACTTTCATATTACAACTTCTTTCTGGATGGCCCTGCTCAAAATCTAGTCTCATAGAGTCAGCCTTCTTAGTTCACAACTGTGTGTAATCAAAAGTAGGAGGAAGAGGAGGAAGAAAAGTAGGAGCATGAGAAGAAAAAAAGGAGGAGGAGGAGGAGGAAGAAGAAGAAAAAGAGGTTATGATGACTAAGCTATAGGCTTCTTTGGGGCAGATCAGGATCACTTGAGTGAGAGCATTGTACTCTGGGTAATGGTGTGGTTTTGTAAGATGGGAAAGGGGGAGGTGCTATGCTGGTTTGACTGCATGAAGTTTCCACCTCTGGGGAAGTGGGGAAACTGCACCCTGAGACTCAGGCATGTTGGAAATGGGTCATGTTCTCCTTCCCCTCTCATCCCAAGGGAGAATTCCTCTGGAAATTTATATCCTAGAATGAATCTTTCATCTCTATCATCTCCACTTCTGATTTACACCAACAAAATGTGTATTGGAATGCACTGTTTTCATCAATGGAGACATTACCTTATTTTTAATTTAATATACTCTTTATTCTGAATATTCTAGAAGAGCTATGTCCATATACCTTGGAACTATACATACTATGCATACTCTTATGTGATTCTCATTTTAGGCATAATGTATTTGAAAAATGAAATAGCAGACTATTGTGATATTTTAAAGGCAGTCCACTTAAAATAGGTCTCATTTCAACCCACATAAATGACAAAAGAGACATGGGAATATGACAAAGTTTTCTAAACATAAATAAGTTAGCAGGAAAAGTTCTAGAATTTTCCTTAAATTTTTAGGTCATGCATGTAGGTTGCTACCTGCCATCGCTACCCATCTGTGCCTTACTTTCATCCATTTGTCACCATGTACTGTTTGTGTTTATAAACGAATCATTCATCCTCTAACTAATCAGTACCAGCTGTGCTCAGCTTTCACTATGCAACTTGAAATGCAGCCAAACTTACCTGGCTTTCAGCTTAATTGGAAAAATCAAGTGGGTAAAAGGAAGTCATTCTTTCTATTTATAAATAATCGCTATATAACTTCTCAGTTAAAAGGATGAGAGAAATGGTTTAACAACTGCTCTAACAAACAGCTCTCCTCCCTTCTGCTTTATGTAATTATAATTATAGCTTAGATTTAATGTGGAAAGACTGTATAGTAAATGCTATTTCATGTTACATATTTTAAGGAAATTTTGTTGCTAGGAAATCTCAATTTTCTTCTGCTTTAAGGAAAAAAATCCCAAACTCCTCATATACTTCAGTTATGATACTCATACAAAGTTAGAAGACAACCCAGAAAGGCTATTATGAATTAGCTTAACCTGTGCAGAAATGTATATTCTGCTTTGGCATTTGCAAAGAGCTTTATATATTTTGTTTGGAGTTAGCTAGCAAGGAGTCAGAACCTGAATTCAAATCCAGCCTCAGACACACAATAGTTGTGTGAGTCTGGGCAAGTCATTTAACCTCTGCCTGTCTTGGTTTCTTCATCTGTAAAATGGGAATCATAATATCATCATGGCAGCTAGGTGGATAGAGTGCCAAGTCTAAAGTCAGGAAGACTTGAGTTCAAATCTAGCCTCAAACACTTAGTAGCTGTGTGACCCTGGACAAGCCACTTAACACTGCTTGCTTCAGTTTCCTCTTCTGTAAAATGAGCCAGAGAAGGAAATGCAAACCACTATACTATCTTTGCCAAGAAAATCCCAAGAGTGGTCATGAAGAGTCAGACAGGACTGAAAATGACAAAACAACAATATCACCTACTTCACACGTTTGTTGTGAGGATCACATGAGATATTATTTGCAAAGTGGTTTGTAAATATTTGTAAAGAGGTTGTCTCTCCCTGCCTGAATGGTAAGTTACTTGAGTACCCGCCCTATGTTTTATTCATATGTATACCTCTCAGTCTCCAGTGTTGAGGTGTTATGACTTGGCTAGGACACTTAAAGTATTTGGTGTGCATTAGGTGTTACTGAGAAAAGAAAATTCCTTGGCCCCACCTTACTGGGCCTCAGTTTCTTTATCTGTAAAATTAAGGGATTGTATTAGATGTCTTCTAAGGTCCCTTCCAGCTCTAAATCTGTGATCATTTGACCTTTCACTATAGACAATGGAGAAGTGCAGACATTCAATTAATTAAAAACTGTATTAAGTTCTTGTCATGTGTCAAACACTGGAGGTACAAAGACAAAGAGGAAAGAAGGCAGTCCCTGCTTTGTGTAAATGCCATATGATATTATGCATCAACAAACCGTATTTACTAAGCGCCTACCATGTGCCAGGCCTGAGCTAGGTGCTGGGTGAGCAAAAGCAAGAAATGAAAGAGCCTTTGCCCTCAGGGAGTTTACATTCTATTAGGGAATATATGTAAGCATGACCCAAATAGAAAATAAATCTAAGGTAATTTGGAGGAGAGGTACTAACAGCTGTCAGGAGCAGCTGGAAAGAGAAGGAGGAGGATGGGAAGGTGGAGGAGGGGAATGAGAGGAAGGAGGAAGAAGAGGAGGAGGATGGAGAGGAGGGGGAGGAGGGAGAGGATATGCTTCATGACACATCTAAACCACACGGTAGTTTATAATTTATTGTATTGAAAAAGGAAAAAAAGAAAAAGCTTCCTTCCAACTCGTAGGGGCCCCAGGCTTCCTTCAGTGAGGCACAATCAAGAATACAGGATTTCCTGATGCCCAGGTTCGAGAAGCACCACCCTTACTATAGCCACCACCTGGCTACAGAAATGCCTCTACCCCAATATTCAGACATCTGGACCACCTCCTTAGCACGCTCCTAGCCTGCTGGTCCCTGGTCCTGATTCCTGGCCCTGCTCCACCCCCCAAGTCCTGTGCAAATCTGGCTAGTTAGGAATGAAGTGAGATCAATGTAGGAAACAGAGCTCATTAAGAATGACTTAAGAAATGGTAGTTCATTTAAATTTACCCAACACAGGAACTGAATATTACAATGCATAAAGCACATCCTGCCCCAAGGAATAACCAAGCTATGTCAGAGGAAAACAAATAACCAGATTAAAGTAAAATCTTAATTGGATGTAGCCAATTAAGCACTTATAACATCAGATTAGTTCAGGCTTACAGCCACATTAAATCAAGACATCAAAAGGGGAAGCATTGGCATAGTACACGTGGTGACTCAGGGCTATAACTCATCATCTCCTGAACTCTCTCTTCCGGGTGCCCTCCTGTTAGGCTGCCATGTGGAGAGCTTCCAGTGTGACAAGCCTTGGAGGTCAGCCCTAGCATTTGGGTGGGCCGGGAAATGATCAGGAAATGATTTTCAGTAGAAATAGCAGTTAGTTGTCATGACATTCCAACTAAGTGTCTTGAATAAAGTATATTAGACTAGCCTTATTTGGTTTTTCTGAATGCTCTTCAGAATTTAACCTTTGCCAGTTAAAAAGTAAGTTTGGACAGAAAGGAAAAAAAAAAGAGTGAATGCAGTTCCACAATCATTTATTTTAAGTCTACTATGTTCCAGGCACTGTGCTAGGTTGAGAACATAAATATGAAAAAAAAAGATACTGTCTTTGCCCTCAAGGAGCTAATTGGTGGGGAAGGGGAGATATGACATGTACATAAACATCCTGACCTACTTGCAGCTCCCTGAATTTTTTTTCCTATTTCCCATTTCTTTTTCTTTGTCTGCCCCTATGTCTGATATTCGTTGCCTCCTTAAAAACTCTTAGCTTCATTTTGCACTCATCTTATGTAACACCTCCTGAGGTAAGCCTTTTGGTCCACACCCCCCCCCATACAAACCTATATACACATATATGTATACATACACACATTTACATACATGTCTGCATGGATATATAGGTGCATGTATATCCATATGTGTATGTGGATGTATATATGTTAACATGCATACATGTATGTGTGTAAATGATGCCTCCCCTGATAGAATATAAGCTACTTAAAGCCAGGGGCTGTTTATCAATTTTTTTCTTTGTGTCTCTAGTGCCTAACACAGTGCCTTGCACACAATAGGCACTTAACAAGAACTAATCTGATATTAGAGATATTTAATATGCTACAACCAATTAAGATATTACTTGCTGGATTTAATTGTTTAAAGAGGTTTATTGCAAGGTCAAATCTGAAGGATAAAAGAATGATATAAAATCCTGTAAGAAAATCACTGTTAGCAGGTGGTGGAATAAAGAGGTTTTGTGGAGGAATTGGTACCTGAACCAAGCCTTTAAGGAAGAGGAAGATATGATAAACAGAGAGACAGAAGGAGTATGTTTCAAAAGAGGATTCAGCTTTTGTGAATTCATGAAGACAAGAAGCCAGGAGAGTGATTAGTAGGATACAATCAAAATCTTGTAGTCTAATTTGCCTGGAATGGAGAGTATGTGAAAGGGATGGCATTCCATAGACAGCAAGAGAAGAGAGGTTGGCAGTCAGGGGAAAGACTTTGGATGGATATATAGATAATAAGGTAATATACGAAGTGTGATCATTAAAGTCATTGGAGTGAATAAGATCACCAAGGGAAAAAGCAGAGAGAGACAGAGAGACAGAGACACACACACACACACACACACACACACACACACACACACAGAAACACAGAGACAGACAGAGACACAAAGAGATAGAGACACACACAGACAGAGATAAAGAGACAGACAGAGATAGAGAGAGACAGATAATGCCCAGATATAGCCTTAAGGGAGACAACACTTGGTGGAGGGGGAGAGTACAAGGACAGTGGACCAGTAAAGATGATTAAGAAGGAATGGTCAAGAGAAAGAAAACCAGGAAAGAGGAGAGTCATGGAAGCCAAGGGAAGAGAAAGTAGGAGGGGGTTGACAAAGTGTCAAAGATAATGGAAAGTCAAATAGGATGAGAACAGAAAAAAGTCCTTGGAGTTAGCATTTAAGAAATCATTGGTAACTTTGGAGAGAGCCATTTCAGTAGAATGGTGGGGTGAGGAAGCCATACTGCAAAGAGTTAGGAGTGAGTGGATGATAAAGAAAGGGAGCCATTTAATGTAGACTATCCCACTCAAGGTCTAGATATTCAGCAGTGAAAAGCATATATACCATTTCTGTGCCTAGGTGTGTTATCTGGCCATTTTATTTATAATTCTATGACTATCTAATTTTTTCTTTCTCCATACACTGCAGGTGGTAGAATTTACTCTAGATAAGTTCTTTTGTTCAGTTAATATATGCCTTCAAAGGGTAAAATAAAGCTAATAATCCCTACAGTGCTTCTATCATGTTTAAAATTCAAATATATTGTACAAAATGACCCAGAGGGAAAAAAAGTAGGAAGAACAGTGTACACAATGATTACAATAATGTAAATGGGAAGGAAAAGGAAGTCAGACTCTGAGAAACTAAAAATCCAGTGACAGTCCTGGAAAACAGATAAGGAAACTGAACCTGGTCACAATGGGAAGGGGTAGAGAGAGTTTATATCATCAAATAGGGCCACTGTATTAGAGATATTTTCCCTTTATTGTTCTTTTTTCCCCACTTTCTTATAAGGGAGAGTTCAAAAAGAGAATGGGCAGGGCTCCCTGTGATTATGGAATCATAGAATTGGAACAGACCTTGAAGGTCTTCCACATCCGCACAACTTCCCTCACCCCAATTATTTTATAGATAAAGAAACTAAAGTACAAAGTAGGTTAGGTCTTCCTGACTCAAAGCCCAGTTCTCTATCCATGCTGTGACAATCCCAAGTCCTATCCTATTCATAAAATTAAATCACAGGTACAAATCCTAGACTCTTGGATCTTAAAAAACAAAAACAAAATTAGTGATCATCTAATCTAATCCCTTCATTTTACAGATGAGGAAAATGAGGACCAGAGCAGGGGATGCCACTTTCTCAAGGATCCACAGAGAATATGTGGCAGACCAGGACTAGAGAAATCAGGTACACTTCCATCATTTAATATAACATGAAAGTCTGATTCATGATTTCTTATTATCCACCATCACAAATGAATTTGATTATTTTTTTCCTCTTCTGCCCATGTAAGAGAAACAATTACCCAGCTGTCTCTATTTGTCTGATTTAAGTTTTAGTGGTCAAATGCTATTGCCACTCTGGCTCCTTGTTTATGAGGAGACAGTTGCTACTTTCATTCCTGGAAGGTACCTGAGATTCTCTTTGCATTCTACCACCACCTCTCTCTTAACATTTTCTTCCAGATTCTAAGGCCCAAGGCTTGCTTTAATGGCTTCCCCCATTAGCTTTCCTTGCTACTACTCTTTTTCTAGTGCCAAGTCCTACGTTACACATGCACTGTGCGCGTATACACACACATACACACACACACACACACACACACACACACACACACACACACGCACACATTCAATTCTCCTGCAAAATGCAACAAGGAAATTCTGCATTACTAACATACAGAAATCTTAAAAACTAACCTTGAATTTCCATGCCAATGTAAAGAAAAACCGGTATTTTTTTTTATCAGATTCTAAACACTGAATGATCCTTTTTTTTTTTGGTAGCTTTTCCCTGGAGTCAACTAACCCCAATACTGCTCAAGTTGACCAGTAGTCCAAACTTAAAAACCATTACTCTAAGATGGATTTGGTTTTATAAGGTTGTTTGGTTTCTAAGACTTTCTAAATCATTCTCCCACCCCCCACCCCTGATTTATATCCAGGACTGGAACTCCTGGCATGCAAAACACATTCATGAAAACCTCTGGCTCCAAAGATTCCTCCCATGGGTTTCAAGTTGTGTAAGAGTTGTACAATTGAAAGCATGCTAGATTTCGAGTGGAAGGACCAAGGTTTGAATTGTGCTTCTGTTATTTCTTGCATGTGTGACCTTGGACAAATCACCTAACCCTTGGCTCCCTAAATGAGGAAGACCTTTCCCTATCTGGCCTCCAAAGGCACCACCCATATCCTCAAATGCCTTCCTTCACCTCACCTGGAGGTTGCAATGGCTCTGGCTCCTGGAAATCTCTAACTGCTTATCTGAAGGAAATCCAGGCACTAGTTGTTAAGAAGGATATATATGTGTGTGTGTGTGTAATATCTGGTTTACTTCTTGCTAGAGGACGCTCTTATGTCCTGTGGCTTTGGGCCTGTAAATCATCAAACATTGGTTTTGTTTAATATTTTTTAAATTCCCTTCCTTATAATCCCTTTATTCTAAGTCTACCTGCGACTCAAGTTCTCTGCCTGTTTCAAGGTCTCCTCTGTTGGACCTACTACTAACTTTATGTTTCTAACCTAAAGGACACTTCCAGCTCTCCACTGATTAGTTCCTTCAAAGTCCAGTTAAAGTACCATCTGCTACAAGAGATCTCACCCAGTCTCCCCAAACACAGGTGAGAAGACAGATACATGATGATCTACCAAATTTCCTTTACTAGGATATTCTATTCTTAAATCACACACACCCAGGTTTACAATGGAAAAATGTCTTCAAGATACAGTGAGAACAAATAATTCCCACCAACAATAAATACAGTCATTTCCCCACATTTGGTGGTGCATTGCCAAAGTTTGTCCTAACCTTTCATTGGATCATAGATACGGGGCTAGAAAGAAAATAAGAGATATCACCTTGTGATATCCTTTTTTTTTTTTGATGAGGCAATTGGGGTTAAGTGACTTGCCCAGAATCGCACAGCTAATAAGTTTCAAGTATCTGAGGCCAGATTTGAAGTCAGGTCCTCCTGACTCTATTCACTGCTCCACCTAGCTTCCCCAACCACCACCTCCTTTTATAGAGAAGTAAATGGAGGCCCAGAGAAATTAGGTGACTTGCCCAAAGTTTGTCCATTTTAATTTTAAGGTAAAAAGTAGCAGCATCAGGATTTGAACACAGTTTAAAGCCAGTTCTCTTTACATTATTCCAGTTCCATTCCTCATGTGGTTTCTGATCAAATATCTTGGCTTTGGAGAAATAGCATAGTACAATAGATAAGAGTCCTAAACTTGCATTCAAAGTTTTAATACAGTTTCCTACACTTATTTGTTATGCGGTCAAAGACAAATCTCTTGACCACTGAGACCCTTAGTTTCTTCATCTATAAGATAGGGATAATACTTAAGACTGCCAAGGTCTTAATGTCATATAAATATGGAGTTGCTGTGAGGAAAGGAAATTATATTATAAAACTTAGAGTACTATATAAATATCAGAGTTCATTATTTGATGGGATTTTAAAAAATAGGATCAGATATTTTTCATTTTGAAACTTGAAGTAACCGATAGAAATTTTTATTAAGCAATAGATTACAATAGGATTTAGAGCACAAGATATTTTAGGGCTAATTTAGTTCAACCTCCTTATTTAAAATTTTATTATTTATGATTACATTATTTATTAATATGGAGAGAACAATGTGGTTTCTCGGATTTCAAAAAATCTTATTGATTTCTTCTGTTTTTAAACATCACCTTTATTTCCAAATATAACCCTCACTCTCCCACACCCAATCCATTTTAATAAAGACTAACAACAGAGGAAAAAATAATTCCTCAAACTAGCTAACATAGCCAAGGAGTCTCACAGTAAATGCAATGCTTTATATCCATAGTCACCCTACCTACCTTTCCCTGAAAAGACGGAAGGGAGGTATATTTTCTCCTCTGTTCTTCTGGATGAAGCTCAATCATAGAATTATGTTGCATTCAGCTTCAGCTTTTTTCTCCCGTCTATTTTCATTGTTAAAGTCAATATATATATATATATATATATATATATATATATACATATATACATATACATATATATACACATACACAAATATATTTACACACATATAAACATACATAGAACTATATATGTAGGGATACACACACACACACACACACACACATATATATTCTTCTTATAGCATATAACATTTTGTTCCATCTTTGTAATATAATTTGTTCATTCAATTCCAAATCTATGGACATCTACTTTGTTTCCAGATCTCCATTACTATTATCACCATCATAGTTGTCGTCATCATCATCATCATCATCATCATCATCATCATCATTGTCTTGGTCATAATCAACAAGACTTTATTGAGCACTTATTATATGCCAGGCACTATGTTAAACATTGGAGATATGAAGAGAAGCCAAAACATGGTTAAGTGCCCCCAAAAGAACTTCTATTCTAAAGGAAGAGACAACATATCAACAAACATGTACACAGAAGGTATTTACAGTGTAAATGGGAGATCATCTCAGAGGGAAGGCACTAACAGTGGCTGATAAGGCCTCTTGCAGAAGATGGGGTGTGAGTTGTGTCTTGAAGGAGGTCAGGGAAAGCAGGAGATGGAAGCTGTGAGGAAGGGTATTCTAGGTATTGAGCCTGTCAGTCAAAACACTTAGAGTGGGAGATGGAATGTCGTGTGCCAGGAACAGTAAGTAGACCAGAGCCACTGGATCATAGAGGACTTGCAGTAAAGTGTAGGAAGAACGGAAAGATAGGAAGAAGCCAGATTATAAAGAGCTTTATGGTTTTTAGCAAAAACAAAAAGCAATGCTAAAATATTTTGGTGTAGGTGAAACCTTTCTTTCTATCTTCGAGCTCCTTGCCAACCCCCTTAATTTTACCAATAAATAAATAAAGCTCCAGAGAAATGAGATGCTTGTTCAAGATTGCCTACGTAGTAATTAGCAGAGTCAGTATTTGAACCCAGGTCCTTTATCTCTAGATCTAGTATTCTTTCTAATACATCATGCTGAAATTATTGGAAATTTTTTTAAGAAAAAAGAAACACATTTTAGCCATTTGCTAGCTAAAATAATATAAAGAAGTTACTTCCCACTCTTATTATGCATTCTGCCTTGTTCATCTTCAAGAGTCAAAGTTGGTATTAAAAAATGCTCTAATCTAATTATAATATTTTATTATTTCTATCAAAAGAACATAAGCTTCTGGAGGATATGAAGTATATCCTTTATGCACAAGGAAGAGTATTTTGGTCACTGAATTAGTCATCCTGTGACTTCAAACAAACCATTTTCTATGTGATTGTTGATATGGATATCTTAATTAAGTGTCTTCTGTTTACGTATTATTGTCTTATTGTGTTTGCTTCTTGATATATCTGTTCATTAAAGGTTGGGATCATAGGCAATGAAAACTGTAAATTCAATAATTCCAGGTTCAGTGTAATTGGCCTCATGATCTCTCAATAAATGTTATTTGTGAATGAGAATGATGATGGTGAGAAGCTAAAAACAAAACAAAACAATCTCTAAAGACAGAGAATCTCTAGTATTATTAAAAGACTTTACTGATTTCTGTTTCCCTTCATGTACAAATCCTTCTGTGTTATGGACTTTAACTCTGAAGAGTTGAGATGCCATTGATTACCCTGATTACACTGACTGATACCCTATTGTCAGGAAAGAGTTATATACCTCCAATTTGGAAAGAGTGGATTGATATCTGTCCTGGGAACAATAAAGGGTTGTAAGGCAAAAAAGTTTGAGAACCACTGTGTAAAGCTTTTGGAGAAAAGATACAATTAGACTTAATTGGATTATAGAGTTAAGTAGAACCACTGAACCACCCAATATGGGGGACACAGTGAAGGGAAACAAACAAACAAATAAGGATTTAGTGCATTTCAGTTTAATTTAGTACATTTTAGCTAGCTGGTACAGTGGATAGAGCACAGGGTCTGGAGTCAGGAAAACAAATTCAAATCCAGCCTCAGACATTTACTAGCTGTGTGACCCTGGACAAGTCACTTAACCCTGTTTGCCTCAGTATCCTCATCTATAAAATGAACTGAAGAAGGAAAAGGCAAACCATTCCAGTATTCTTGTCAAGAAAATGCCAAAGAGGATCAAGAAGAACTGGACATGGCTGAAAGGCCTGAACAACAAAAGTGTAATTCAATTCAACAAGCAATTACTTAGCATATAGTCTGTGTCAGACTGAAAAAAAAAATAGTCTCTGTTATCAAAAAGATTTCACTCTATGGGAGAGACAACATGTAGAGAAATAAGTATATAACACATACCTAGATAGAGAGATAGAGATAGATCTATATTGATATCTGTAGTTATTTATTTCACTATATAGATAGTTCAATATTGAGAGATATCTATATCTATCTATCTATCTATCTATCTATCTATCTATCTATCTATCTACCTATCTATCTCTATCTACATAAATACCAAGATAGAGATATCTATATCAGAGCATCTCTCTATAGGATATCTCCACCTATCTCTAGAGAGATATTTCTATACGTTTACGAAATGTGCAATTTCAAATCGTAGGGACCACCTGACAAGGAATTTCAGTCATTTTTCAGTCTTGCCTGACTCTTTGTGATCCCATTTGAGGTTTTCTTGGCAAAGATACTGGAGTGGTTTATCATTGCTTCTTGGCATCTCTGGCTGAGAGTTATACACTCTAAGTATTGAATACTGAAAGTTGAAGAGCAATTCTTCATTGAGAACTTGATATACAATGAAATCACAATAAAAAAAATATGGCTATCTCTTCCACATTGCGCAGGTTATGGGTGCCCCTACAATCTAGAAAATCCTTGTAAAATTTTTGGCCCTCCCTTCATAGCAGAGAAGTTTGAATTATTATGGTATTAAAAGATAAAATATGTTGATATCATACAATATTACACATACATCTTATGCATTTCTGAGCTTCTAAACTTCTTTTGTGTCATCTGCCAGTGTTTGTGAACTGTCTGTAGCTTCCATAAAACTCCCCCAAAATTTACACTTAATTTCTTATGCCAGCCTGTGATATATTGAAACTCTAATGGGGAAAGTCATGATATGGAAGGGATAACTATAACTATACACACACGTATAGTTATGTATGTATGTATATATGTATGTGTATATATTTTCTCATTCCTGATTAATCTAAAGCCTAAAGACTGCACCTCTTGCCTTAAGTCATAACCAGGAACTATTGGAACCAGAACTCAAAATTAGGGCTTCTAACTAAAAATCCAGTGTCCTTTCCATTGCCTCAGTGGTTTGTACTCATCCCAAAGAAGAAAAATTGATGATTTTCTTTTGATCCTACTCTTTAATTTTACAATGCTCTATAATAAAAGTGAATTCATAGATTCAAAATCTTCTTTTCAAATCAGAAGTCCAAATTATGGATAACATTCTACACTGAAGCCAATTTAGAGGAAAGGAAAAATTGGAGGCAGGAAGCCTTTCTAAGTTAGGTATCACATTCTGCCAGTTTTCTCCCTCCCCTTCTTTCTTCTAACTGAGCCTAATCCTTCCTCCCTAGAGGTGTTCTGATTTGTTAGCCTACAAATTAGCCTTTTACCCTGTTGGCCTTCTTCATGGTAGTAGGAATGAAATGTGAAGAAGGGGAGGGGATACTTGTAGGATTATAAAACAGCTAACTTCTCTGTCAATTTTCTTCTTCCTCTAGGCTCTTCCTGACTTTTGTGCTTATTCTAACCAGGGTCCACTTCCTTATATAAGTCAAAGGAAATTCAGAACTGAAAAAACAAATTACAGTAGAGGATTTTTTCAAAGAAAATGGAGGAAAATGAGTGAAAAGAAGAAATAAGGAATCTCTGAGAAACTTCAGTTACCTTTTGGACCCTTTACAGAAAACTGATAGCCTTGAAGATAGTATTTACCTAGGAAGAATTGATGAGATATGACAACCAGTTATGTTGAATTGAACAGCTTTTCTGAAAAGATTTCAGATTCTTTCACTGTATATAACCAGTTATGTGTTCATTCTGAGTGAGCACTGAGTGCTGGTAGATAGAGAGTTGGCCTTGGAATCGAGAAGACCTGGGTTTAAATTCTGTTTCTGACACATATTGGCCATATGACTTTGGGCAGGTTGCCCCAAACAGTTTCTAAGACTGTATAAATTACGGATAGGCGTCTGCATCAAGGGAGGGAATTTCCACATTGGTTGCTCCCAGATACTGATGACAGGTGTGTGACTTTACCCCCTAAAATATTCCTAATAAATCGCAATTTGGGCTTTCTTTTAATTAAAACTTAAAGACAAATGATATTAGATTGATGTATTTGAGTATGGGTACCATTTTCAATAAAATAAAATCACTTAATCTTGTATCTGCCTTGCAGAGTTGTTGTAAGGATCAGAGGAGATGTTTGTAAAGTGCTTAACGCAGTACCTGGTACATAGTTGGTGCTATGAAAATGCTTATTCCCTGCCCTGTCTTCAAACCTCATCTTTTTTTTCCATTTGTAAGAAAAATAGATATTGAATCCTTGTACTACCTATGCCATAGGGTAATCATGTGCAAATATTTTGTATATAAAGCCTTTTATACCTATAAACTGTTGTTCTTACCAACCCAGGTTATCCCTCCTGAAAAAACCTTTCAGTTCAATAATATACTATTCATTTCTCCAAATTGAGCAATCAGAATTTGAATTTTTTATTGAAACATCATATATTATAAAGCTTCAATTTAAAGATTTTCAAGCATTGCTACTTTTTAACTGTTTTAAAATTTAAGTCAAAATAAATTGGCAGAGGTTAGTACAATAGAGAGTGATGTAGCTAGGCAAGGCACTTCTAAAATTCCATATGGTGCTTGCTAAACTCTGGGGAAATTTAAATATAATTTGGGAACTTGTGATTTTTTTCAATCCTAAATTCATGGGAAATTAAGTTATCTTTTAGAGAGATGTAATAAAATGTTTTACCAAACAGAGACACATTAAAAGTCAAATTTAGGCATTCTGAAATAACTTCTTGAGCCTATTCAATAAATTCCAATTTCCTGGCTCTGTAAATTTACTTGTAAATCAACTGATCTGCAAGAAAACCTGAGAACTGAGTTGTCCCCACTAGGAAAGGAAATAAAAACCCAAGCCTGCAAAGCCTTTCTGTCATACTGTAATGAATAAGAGAAGCAATTATCATACTAAGGAAGCCAAGGAAGTGAGGTGAGAGAGATAGAGAGACAGAGACAGAGACAGAAAGAGACAGACAGAAAGACAGACAGAGCAATGGGAAGGCACAGAGAGATGGAGAGAGAGAGAGAGAGAGAGAGAGAGAGAGAGAGAGAGAGAGAGAGAGAGAGAGAGAGAGAGAGAGAAAGCAAAGGGGTGGGGGAGGAGAAAGGAATAAAGAAATATTCATTATGATAGGGTAGTGTAGCCACTGGGCTGTTTTCCCCCCACTCCTGTGCTATGTGAGTCTGAGGAAAAGCCTAATATATTGGACCACGTACAAACTTCTTGCGATCTTAATCACACAGAACCTGGAATAGTTTGATGCTGATGAATCTGTATTCCGAGGTGAACAACAGGTGTGTCCTTGACAACCACCCCCTAACATTCCTTGTTCTTCTCTCTTCTGGTGTCCCTAGGCTAGAGATTCTGTGACCCTGTCAGTTGGAGGCCTCAAGACCCTGGTAGGAATAGGTCAATATTTGAAAAAGTCTAAATACTTGGTCCAGTTAATAAACAGTTATTAAATATTCACGGTGCCAGACATGGTGCTAAGCTCTGGGGATGCAAAGAAAGATAAAGACAGTCCCTGGTCTCAAGGAGCTCACAGTCTAAGGAACAAGATAACATGAAAACAACTATGTTACAAAAATGCTATTTACAGGATGAATAAGAAATAATCAACAGAGGCAAGGTACTGGATTTAAGAGAGGTCGGGAAGGGCTTTCTAGAGAAGGTGGGGTTTTACCTGGGGCTTGAAGGAAGCCAGGGAAGCCAGGACTTGGAGATGAGGAGGGAGAGCCAGAACATCCAGAGAAAATGCTCAGAGCTGAAAGTTGGGGTGTCTTGTTTGAGGCAATAAGGAGGCCAGTGTCACTGGATTGAAAAGTGTACAGGGGATACACATGGGTGCATCGTGACATGCTTTGGACTTTGGAATGCAGATCAATGTTCAAATTCTTCACAGGACTATTTTCCACATATAAAGATAGGCACTAGACCAGTGGCATAGGGAATTCCCTCTACCAAAGTAGATCAGCTCCTTCTCTTCCACCCACAGTCTTAGAGAATTGCCACAACACCCAGGGAGTAAATGACTTATCCAGTCTCACAGCCACTCTGTCAGACGGAGGACTTGGCTCAGGTCTTCCTGACTTGGTGGCTGGTTCTCTCTCTGCAAAGCTATGCTGCTTTTCTCAAGTCCCAAGTGTGCATGTTCAAAACACAGGCAATCCTGAATGACTTTTGGAAGGAAAAGGGCAAGGACTCATGGAAAAAGCTGAAGGGAAAAAAATGAATAGGAGAAATACATAAATTCAACGCTCAGTGCATTAATTGGGCATATTTTAACCTTGAACATAGTCTGAGAGTTTTATGTATGCCATCAACCTGACTATGCCTGCATATTAGGGAGTTTTGTACAATATTTAAATTAGTATTCACAGGAGGCATTAAGAATCTTTTTTAAAAAGCTGAGTAGGACCAATACAGCTAATCCTAAGCAAGGCTGCCTATGAATTTGATGGAAATGTATTCTACTCTGCTGAAGATATTTGTCTTGAGCAGTTGAATCTGCTAGTAAAACTGCCCCCCAAAAATCACTCAGCAGAGTCTTTGCAACCATTCACAAACAAGAAACCAACAGTAAGCAGGGCAGATTTATATGGTAAAATTATCTAGTCTCTGGAAATTCTAGCTTTGGGGAGAATCCAATTGGCTGTAGCCACTAAGTGAAGGTTTAAAGACCTTAATACATTGATAGCAGCAAAGTGGAAAAGCAAACAAAGAGATTTCAAAAGAGCTAGTTTTGTCAAGGTTATAAATTTTATACAAGGCCCTAAAGAGGAGATTTGGCCTTAAGTGTCAAGCATAGCCTATTTTGTGAATAATACAAGACCATATTATGAAATTTTAAAATATTTGCCAAGTACCTGTTATGCAGCTTTGCTGTTTACTAGCTTTATGACCACAGGTCATGCCTTACTGAGCGTTCATTTCATCAGCTGTCAAATGGTGATAATGGTAGCAATTGTGATAATGATATAGCACAGTGCTAGTGATTGTGATAGTAACTATGATAGCAATAACAATAGTGACAGTGATTTTAATAGTAATAACCAGCATATATAGCAAGTCACTTAATCTCTCTCAGCCTCACTTCTCTCATCTGTAAAAAGGGGATGAGAAAATATATGTAAAGCATTTTGTAAACCTTAGAGTGCTATGTAAATCCTAGGTATCATTATTAGCTAGCTATCACTAAGGATTAGAAGCAACAATACATTCAAGACAGCCTCACTGCATGCTGTGGATTTGTGAATATGTCTCTCCTATACTCTGAACCATCTGTTCCTCCTTATCTTCACAAACTTTTTTTTAAAAAAGTTTATTTATTTTTAACAATATTTAATTTTTGCAATTCATATAAGATAGTTTTTAATACTCATTTAAAAACATTTTGAGTTCCAAATTTCCTCTCTCTCCCTTCTTCCTCCTAAGCAATTTGATATAGGTTATATATGTGCTATCATGCAAAACATATTTCTATATTAGTCATGTTGTGAAAGGAAACATAGCCAAAAAAACCATAAAAATGTGAAAAATAGTGTGATTCAATTTGCATACAGACACCATCAGTTCTTTCTCTGGAGATGGATAGTATTTTTCATGAAGAATCCTTTGGAATTGTCTGGAATCATTGTATTGCTAAGAATAGTTAAGTATTTACAGTTGATCATCATACAATAATGCTGTCACTGTATACAATGTTATCCTGGTTCTGCTTACTTTACTTTGCATCAGTTCATGGAAGATTTTCCTGGTTTTTCTGAAATCATCCTGCTCATCATTTTTTATAGCACAATAGTATTCCATTACAATCGTATACTTGTTCAGCCATTCCCCAGTTAATGGACATTCCATCAATGTCCAATTCTTTGCCAAATAAAAAGGGTTGCTATGAGTATTTTTCTACAGATAGGTCCTCTGCCCTTTTTTAAAATCTCTGTGGGATACAGACATAGCAGTCATATTTCTGGGTTAAAGGATATGCACAGTTTTACAATACTTTGGGCACAGTTCCAAATTGTTCTCCAGAAAGGTTGTATCAGTTCAGAACTCCACTAACTCCACATAGTGTCCTAATTTTCCCACATCCCCTCCAACATTTATCATTTTCCTTTTCTGCCATATTAGCCAATCCCTTTGCAGACTTTTAAGACTTTTAACTATGCCTAACTAAATACGTGATATTTGCCTAATCCTACTTCAGTTTTCTTGCCTGAATCTATAGTAGTTACTTCTTAATCCTTCCCAATTTAATCAGTCCTATGCCCCCAATCGTTCTCTTACATAGGCCTGAGAGATCTAATTTCTATTAGTTAGACCCCAGGCTTTAGCCTATCTCAGTTTGTTCTTGACTAATTTCATCCATACCCCAGGATGTCAGTCTGTGCCCATCTATAGCAAGGAAATTCAAAGGAGAAATTCTTTAGAATCACGTAATTCAAGGGTGTCACAAATACTCTTTGGGAAACACTATATCAAAAGACAGGCTGAATGATGAAGAAACATAAATCTAATTTTAAAAAGACCAAGATGTCTTTAAAGAGATTAGGAAATGCTATACAGTTATAGGCACGCATAAAGGGTAATTAGGCTTTCTATAAATCAGTGATGTCAAATTCAAATAGAGGGAGGGAGGCACTAAACAGTCACAACTGACTTAGAAAACCACATATTAGCATTATCTATGTTCTATTGTATTTTTACTTATTTTGTTAAATATTCCCCAATTACATTTTAATCTGGTTCAGGTTGTACTTGAGTGTTTTCTGGCTGTAGGTTTGCCATCTCTGTTGTAATTTCAGTTGGGATTTGAAGGAAATTTGAAGTTAACCAGGAGATGGAGATGAAGAGGGAGAGTATTGCAGTTAAGGAGGATAGCCACCTACAGCGCCCTGAGCCAAGAGATGGAGCATCTTGTTTGAGGAACAGCAAGGAGATTGTCTTCACTGGATGGAAGAGCATGGGGGCGGGGAGGAAAGGATATAAAATACAAGAATGCTAAAAAGATGGGAGGCAATCTGATTTAAAGACTTCACTGTTAGGTCTCCCCTTTCCCCTTTACCTCATGATCTTAAGGCTTTAAAAGAATGTAATTTAAAAGTAACTTTTTTCTTGAAAAAAGACTAGGGACCATAGTTCAGTGTGAGCAGCTAGCCTGTCACATTAATTCAAAACATATTTATTCCTCTTGAATATATTATTAAGGATGTGGAATCTGACATTCCATATTCTAGCAATTTAAAGATGAAAAAGAATCATCTGCCATGGCCAAAATATTAAGGCATAGACGATAATTTCAATATTTAGATTTGCATCTTATTAAAAAAACATTTTTTTTTTCAAAGCTCTGTTGTGGTAGAGTATCTTCAGTTCTCCATTTTTTAATATTTGCTATCTTGTGGGAAAGGTGAGGAGGAATTTCAGCTTATCTTGGTCACCCTTAATTCCTTACATATCACTTTATGAATCTGCCAAAACTTGCGATTCAAGCAAGAAGAAATTTTAATTTAACTAGTAAGCTATTTGCTAACAAGTATTTTTACTGCCTAACTAGGACCTTCTCTCTTATTCTCTTTCTGTCTCTGTCTCTCCATCTCTGTGTCTGTCATACACACACACACACACACACACACACACACACACACACACACACACACACACACCTCTGAGGCTCAGTTATATGTTTCACTGCTCCTTTAAAATAAGCCTAATAAGTGGAAGTCAAGAATGATGGCACTTGACAGACCTGTGGGACCTGATTGTCTATAACAGGAAGTTGAGGTCCTGACTGTAGCTGACTAACTTAACTCTTACAGATTCCCTAGGTATTTCTTAGTCTGCAAGCAGCCAGGCCAGATATCTATGGTGCAGTATACAAAATCCATGTCTCCTCCTATTCCACCCTACTCATTACAAATTGAAGAGAGCAGGTTTAACTCTTCCTACTTATTTGGGATTGGTATACAGCCAAACCTCTAAAATTTTCCCCTAACTCATTCTTAAGGTTAGTCTGCAAAAAGACTTTCAGTAAGGGCAACCTGGGTGGTAGATCCAAGTGCCTTAAGCACTGGATTGATATCACCAAACTTATTTTCAAAATCCAAACCTTGGGGCTCAAAACTAAAGAAAACCATAAATAGCATTTAATGGCTTACATGGAATATTATTTTGACACTTTAAAATAGGTGTCCTGGGTAGTCTTTATTCTGGCACATGTGATTACTGTGACCCACTCTAGGATTTAACGTCCTGCTATAAGGATAAGTGATAGACCTAATCCCTCCCTGCAAGGGATTGGATACATTTATCACTTATTACATGCTAAAACAGCAAGTAGACTCCAATTTTAGAAAACTGTTTTTGTATGCAGAAGAAACATTTATATTAAGTACAGATTACTAAAAAATGAAACAAAACCCATTTGCTTGCATATTAAGATTGAATACTCTTCTTATACACACACACACACACACACACACACACACATATGTATCTCCATTCATTAAACTGATTACTTGCATGTTAAAGTCCAAATTTTCTCCACCTTTAGTAATTTTTTGCAAGAAGTGTTAGCAAGCAGGCTTTGCCCTCTCTTGCACTTCCCCCAACACCCCTCTCTCCACCCTTATCCCCCAAGGATGGTAATGGTCATGTCAAGGATAACTATTAACATCCATAATGTAGAGGAGCCTAATCTTGAGTTAATAGTTGCCTTCCAAGGTCATTGAATGTATATCATCATTTGGCTAATTATGAAAAACTGCCAGTATCGTACCCTCACCTAGATAACATCTATCTGTACCTGAAGCAGTTGAAGGTGTTAAATGTGTGCAAAGACAAATCAGTTCAGAAAGACTGTCTAAGAACTCAAGTGTTTGTTGTTGAATTGTTTCAGTCACATCTGAGTTTTCTTGGCAAAGATAATAAAGTGGTTTGCCATTTCCTTCTCCAGCTCATTTTACAGATGAGGAAATTGAGGCAAACAGGGTTAAGAGACTTGCCTAGGGTCACACAGCTAGTAAGTGTCTGAAACTGGTTTTGAACTCAGGAGGACGAGTCTTCCTGATTCTCAGCCCAGCACTCTATCCACTGTACCATCTAGCTACCCTAAACTCAAGTGCACTTGAGTGACCTTAATATTCTGGCCAATAATGCCTCCCTCCAAATCTTTAAGACCAGATACTAAAGCAGTACCTTGCTGATAATTGATGTCAGAAGTGGACCTTTTTTCCTTTTTAAGTGAGAACTATCTAACCTCATACTGAATTGTTGCCAATGATTCATCCTGTATCCTCACACAAGTGCTAGTGTTTGTGTTAGTATGTGAGAAGATTGTATAGGATGAGGATCTCTACGGGCCTGGCAGCTTTTGTATTCTTAGATAGATATTTGATCTCCCTTCAAGATCTGACTATTTGTGCCATAGTCTTCAATAAATCCCTTGGGAATACATGAGTTGTGTTTTTAAGGTGGTGTTTTTTTCCCACTTTTTAGTGGTATGGTAGACCATACCTCTATAATTCTGCTCAATAACCATCTCACTGCCCACATTAGAAACCATATCCTGGATGAAATTCTACCCTGATTGCCTGTCCACCCCCCAGAATTAGTCCTTGAGCCTGTAAGTTTTAAGGTAATTGCATCATCGATCCCAAAGCTAGAAGTTATATTAGCAGCCATCTAGGCCAACTTTTTTACAGGAATTTTACAGGAATAGAAACTGAGGACACGGGAAGTCAAGTGGCTCATCCAAGTACACACAAGTGGAAAAATGACAGGATCAGGATTTGAACTTAAGTCTTGTGACTCCAAATATCATGCTGGTAAAAAATCTCAAATTGAGGATTTTTTCATAAATGCATTGCTTAAATTCATCTATTCATATGATTAGTATTAGCAATCATATTCTTTAAGTGACAGAGTATAATATTTAGTTAGAAATGTAATTAAACGTTAAAAGGGTTGGGAATTGAATAGTAGCCTAAAACGACATTAAAAAGTCACACATTCATACCATCAGGATCTTGTAACCTTTAACCCAGAATCACTAGTGAGAAGGAGGGCTCAGAAGATGTAAAAGTCACAGCTATCATTGTCTTTGTGTTACAGAGCATCATCAACCTATATTCTTTGTCTAATATTTCAGTCAGCTTGCCCCACAACCCAATATATAAGACACACACACATAACAAAAACCACCCAAGAAAAGATCAGACTCATGGGAGCCATTTAAAAAAAAAGCCTCACTTGGCTCCCTTTGTCTGGATCCTTCCAAGACAATCAGCTTTTTGCCCAAAGTAGTGTTGCAGCATTTTAGGATTGCTAAGCCAGAGGTTCTGGGTTTTCCTGCCTTTGTCTATTGCCCTCCTTGGTGACTGACAGTAGCTGCTGCCTTCCTGCTCTCATAGCATGGCTACTCGGCCTCCCTAACTGTTATGACATGAATGCTGTAAAACAAAACAAAAATATTCCCTATCTGTATTCCTGTGAAATAAAGAACAAATTTTGGAAATGTACAAAAGTGAAGTGGGCTGCCTTGGAATATAGCGGGCTCCCTGTCGTGTGAAAGCTGCAAATAGTGAAAGCATTTGATATTACAGAGCTGCTACAGGGATACAGGGATATTACAGAGGGAGTTCAGATCAGCGATGGCTTGGTGTCCCAGTGTCTGAATTCCTATCCTCATTTTAAACTCAGGAGAAACAGACAGAGATAGACAGACAGATAGAGAAAGAGAGAGAGAAAGAGACAGAGAGAGAAGAGAGAGGCGAGATAGAAAGACAAGACAAAGAGAGAGATATAGAGACAGAGAGACACACACAAAGACAAGAGACAGAGACAGAAAGAGAGAGAGAGACAGAGAGACAGAGAGAGACAGAGAATATTTATTAAGCCCTTATTATGTGACAGGCACCAGGTTAAATGCTAGGGATACAAAAAAGGTGAGCGTATCTACCCTCAAGGAGCTTACATTCTAATAAAGGAAGACAATAAATAAAAAGGAGCCAAAAAGCAGGAAGCTAGATACTATGGGTGGGATATTCATATAACAAATATGGAGCGTGACAGTAAGTAAGCTGGTAATAAAATGTTCATTTCTGGGGCTACTTATGAAATGCGGATCAGAGCAAGGGACTCACTAATCAGAAGAGCCAGGCCCAGGGCAGAGGCATTTTTGGAAGGATGAAAGGTGGCTGATAAGGCGTGTCCTTCCTCTGGACTACCTTGAGTCTTGCCCCAGGCCTCCATTTTTAAGGTTGAGTCCTCTCTATCTGTTACTAATCCCCTGTGGACATTAACCACTGGTCTATCTGCCTGAATTTGGACCTACTAGCTGGCAGCAGCTCCACCCCAGCCCTCCATTCCTGACATGAAGCTTTATCTACATGCTGACACCCCTTCCACTGCCCACTCATGATTCTGACCGGTGCTGTCTCATGCCCCTGATACCTTCACTCTACCTTCTTTCCCAAATTTCTTCTCCATATTTCCCATGGCTGGTATTTTTCCACTCATTCATTAAACAAATACACACTGAGTATTTGCTATGCACAAGGCATTGTTCTTTGTGTGATGGGCATACAGAGATCCTTCCTGATCCTGACCCAGCAACCTGTCTAGTTTCTGGCTTCATTTTTCATGACCACATCTCCAATGGACGTTCTCTTTCTTCACTATAAACGTTGCAAATGCCACTATGATTTCTCTGTTTTTATGTTCATTTTTGTCCTTTAAAGATAGGCAGGAACCTGAATTGTGGAACCTAACCTTGGGGTATTTTTATTCACATGTAAATTGAAATGTGGGACAGGAGCAATTACCTAGATAACTCAGGCAAAAAAAATGCTTTCAACTAAAAATATTCAGATAATGGAGGTAATGTTTTCATTTTGGCTTGAATTATCCAGATAATTGCTTCCATTCTCCATTTCCTTTTGCATAGTCAGAAAGTATCTTCCTTAGCTGTGATACATAGAGCCTCAAATTTGAACACTAGATTTTTTATAGGGAGTAGCTCACAGCAACTAAATTTTTTAACATTTTAGCTTGTCTTTCTCTCAAAGCCTTTCTTCCCAAAATTGTATTTCTGTGGGATAAGCGCTAGATCCCAACTACTTGGGTACATGTGTGGCGCGAGGCAAGATAGAGAACTACTTTAGGTCTTGTTTTTCTGAACTATAAAATGGGGAGGTTGAATGAGATGATCTCTAAGGGCCTTTTTAGCTCAAACATTTTGTAAAATTCCTGAAAAATGTATGCCCCTTGAGGGCAAGGTCTCTTTTGGTTTTATATTCTCTTGCTGTGCACATAGTAGGTACATTTAAAATCAGAATAGTCTAACGCAAAGCATAGAAAAATTGAAGATAAGCAGACCAAAATCTCTTTGTCTAGAATGATGCAGAAAGGATGAGAATGTTCAGCACTAATTGGAGAATGGTAAGGGAAAATTTTCTGAAGGGATTGTTTTAATATCATGTTTGGATTGAGAAAGTTAACATCTGGGCAACTGAGGCAGAGGAAAGAGTCAAAATATTTCACCTCTAGGCCTGGCTCTGCCATTAAGTAGTTAACTTATATTGGGCCATGAGGGTTGTATAATAACTGATTTATTCAATGAGAGTGTTTAGTACTGAACATACTCTTTACCATAGTTGTCCCAGATCTTCTCTTCTTTCTTTAAGACTATATTTCACCACTCCCCATTCAATCTTAAAAGACAACTGTTTTACTGAGAAGACTGAAGACTTCCAGGATAATCTCTCAATTGATCTCTTTCTATTCTTTACAAACGTTCAAAGTTCTGACCCATCTCTTTCTCCTCTACTCCAATATCAGAGAAGAGGTAGCCTCCTTGCCAAAAATCCTTTGAATGTCCTATTTCATATTGTAGATGCTTTATGAATGTTTAAGTTGAATTGAAATAGATGTGGGATTTTGACATGGGCAGGCTGGTTTCTTCATCTTTCTATCTCTGTCAATCCACTCACTTTCACAGTATTTAATAAATGCTTATTGATTTGATTATCTCTTTCTTCTATCTGTCTGTCTCCATCACACACCCCCCGCAATAAAATGAGGGAGCTGAATGAGGTGATTTCTAAAATCATTTCAACCTCCTTGAATCCATGGTTCTACATTTCTGCATTTTAGTTACCATGTTAAGGCTGAAGTAATGGGGAGGGGGGATGAAATAAATGCCTACTATGCACCAGGCACCATGCTAAGCACTTCACAAACATTTTCTCATTTCTCATTTCTCACCCCGGTATTACAGATGCTATAATTACCTCCGTTTTACAGTTGAGAAAACTACAGTTAAGTGGTTTTTGCAGGGACACAAAACCAATAAATTTCTGAGGCTAGATTTTTAACTTAGGTCACGCTGACTCCAGGCCCAATGCTTTTTTCCCCTGCACTGAATGGCCTCCATAGTTCTATAATTTTTGAGTTATTTTGTTAGGTTTTTATAATCTTTTGGCATCTCCCACTGCTGTTAGGTTATTAGCTGTTACTTCTTGCTGAGGCCAGGATGGCTGCCTCTGGATATCCTTCTTTACCCCCTAATTTGCTTCCTCTAACCTGCTGTATGCTTGGAAGCAAAAACAAACCAAGAAACCTGAAGCAAGGGTAAACAGGCTTGGAGCAGAGACACAAGTGACTCTCCTAAGAGACAAGTATGTGACTTAATTTAGTGCACAGACTTCGTGACATCTCCTCTGACTCTTCAGGGTCTTTTTTTTCTTCTTTTCTGGTCTTTAGCTATCTTCAGAACTGGGGAAATGGCCAGAGAGTCCTCCATATAGTAATGGTTATTTAAATTATATGTCTGTATACCTAAACAAACCAGAGTACAGTGCATGTGTTTCACTGGGTAATGCTACTGTTTCCTTGACTAAATGTCAATACTGTGATCTTCTTCACATTTCCCCCTCGAAAAGCCTCCTACAGGAAACCTTGTTTTTGGGAGCAGGAACCAAATGTTAATTATGTTCATATCATCTCCCTGAACACAATTTAAACATAAGGCCTGGGTTAATCTCTAATGAAAAATGGAATGAAAAATGCTAAGAGTGTTAGATAGTCTTGAAAGTTAATATTTTATGAGTTAATATTTTGACTATCTGAGCCCTGTGCTAAGCAACCAATCTCATGCATTTAAAAAAGGACCGAGAATGAACCTGGGTTTCCTGAATTTAGATATAGGAAATAAATCTATTTTGTGACTTCTTATTCAATTCAGCTCAGCTAAGGTCAATATAGAATTATATGTGTAGAATTTCAGAGAGGGAAGGGTCTTCAGAGGCCATCTAAACTAATGTTTACCTGGAAAAGAATTCCTCCACAACATATGACTGCCTAGTCTTTGAAGACTCCTAAAGTTGGGGAGCCCTTTCCCACAGAGGCTAGCCTGTTCTATTTTTGGATAGTCCTATGTGTTAGAAAGTCTTTTCTTTCCCTGACGTTGACCCTATATGTATATCTTTGCAACGGTACCATGAGGTAGTGAATAGACAGTTCAAAGGGCTTCTACAGTCTTTTTTTCCCCAATGCTTTAAACATGTGATGCTAAGAGTTAGTAGGAAAAGTTTCTGAGAGAAGATAGGAGTTAGGCCTTGAGGACCTGATAACTAGGATTTAGGTAATCAATGAATATTCCCAACCAGACCACTACTTTTCTTTCAGGCTACATTTATTTAAATGACTCTCATGTTTCTAGCTGTTATTACAAGCTGAATATCTGAAGCGGGGAGAAAAAAAAAAGATGGTATTTTTCCACCAGCTTCTTCACTGAATAACTGAGTGACAGGCTTAATTGCTATCCCTCAAGACAACCCTAACCCTCACGGGGAGGTAATTCTTAGTGGAATGAGGAGGAGGAGGAAGAGGAGGTATGCAATAATAAAACAGATCTGGGAAATCCTTAGGGACTTGCTAACAATACTATGATTCAAATTAATATTGCACTTTATGATGTGGCATATTTTCATGGCATGAGTGAGACAGAAAATAAATACTATTCATTATCCAAGACCTTTAATTCAAGAATAAAAACCGCTGACTTAACATTCATTTGCCCCATATAGAACAATGGGGCTTGGTCTTTGACCATCATGACTTCTAGGCTTGTTACTGGATTGGATACCTATGAAGCAATATGACCTCTGCTTTACAGATGAGGCTAATTAGACACAGAAATGCAAAGCTAAACACAGCAGATTAACTGTCAACAAAATAAAACAAAAACACCACACCTCACTAAATGCTAAAGTAGTAATATACCAGGGAAATTAGCAATGGGAGACTCCAGAAGGGTCAAATTTGATCCCTCCTGGACTGTCTTGCATATTTTGTACCAGACATATCAAACACATAGCCTGCCTAGGAACCAGATTAAAATGTAATTGAGAAATATTTGACAAAACATATAAAGATACAGTAAAACATAGATAATATTACATTTTGAAACTAAGTCAATATACAGCCTACAGGGATCCTTATGTATGCATTGGTATCCCACACCCCTCTTTCTGTTTGAGTTTGATGTCTCTCTTCTGGATCAATATTCATAGAGTTGGAGCTAGAGGGGACCAGAGAAGCCATCTAATCCAACTCACTTTACAGATGAAGACACTGAGGTCCATAGTCGTTCAGTGACTTACCTAAAGTCCCATAGGTAGGAAAGAGAAGAAATATCAGAACCTAAGTCCTTTGACTCTAAATTCAGTATTCTTTATTTTTACTGCACCATATCAGGTGAAATTAAATGTTTATTTAAGTCACCATTCCTTTCAATGCTTCTTCACAGTTTCAGTACCAAAACAGTCCCCATGAGGTTAATTTAAATCTCAGTGGTCATTTGGAGGAAAATGATCAGGAGACAATGAAGACTCAAACATATCAAAGGTAGAGAGTGGACAGGAAGACTTGTGGGAGAAATGGAAAGATAAATTAAGTATAGTTCAGAAAAGAGGTGAACATACTCACTAGCTTTTTTTCCTTCTTTTAAACAAAATTTCCATTCACTGTCGCCTACACCAGTGGGTTTTTAAATAAAAAATTATGCTACAGAAGATTTATAATGCTCTATTTTTAAGAGTCCCGAGCAAGGAATTCACAGAATGACAGAATCCAGAGTTGGAAGAGACTGTGGAAGCCAACTAACCCAACCTGTAACTCAACCAGAATCCTCTCTCCAGCATCCTTGACAGGGGGTCATTTCAGCAGCCTCTTCTTGAAGGCTCCTAGTCATTGAGAGATGCTCAATCTTCCCTTCATTCTATTTGCAGACAATTTTGATTGTTAGGAAGTCTTTTTTACAGCTAAGATTTGCCTCTTGGCACTGATGCCCCCTGCTCCAATGCAGCCCTCTGGGGCCATTCAAAACATATCTGCTCCTTTTTCCACATGACAGCTCATCACGTATTTGGAGACAGCTATCCTATCTTCTTTTCTCTAGGTTAAACAGCCTCAGGTGCTCCAAGTGATCTTCTTATGTAATGATCTCCTGACTACTGCCCTAAAGGAGAATCTTACTGATGCTGGAATGTCTCATATTGACTAAGAAGATACCTCCACCTCAAAGGGTCAAATAGGAAATATACATTTCCCCATATCAGTCTTATCCACATATAATCCTTACCTGCTCAAATTCTGGCACTGGATCTGGCAATGGGTCCAGAGGGGCAAGATACAGGGGAGCCTCAGTGTGCTGATCACGGAATAGCCTCCTCTTTTTTCCTACCTCAGACAATCATAGATGTGCCTAGAGTGTGGGCAAAGTGGGCTGTCTCATCCAGACACTTCCAGCTCCTGCAGTCTATGTCTATGCATGCGTACGCAGACAGTGCTTTCTCCTGAGAATTGAACTAAGGCTGAATTCTTTATATCATACTGACCTGAGCATAATTCCAATTAATCTTCTTGTAATCAAAGACAACCAGTTACTTCTGGACACTAACCCCAAGAGCTATCTATCCTTGTTCACCCTGGCAACAGGAACTGCAACTAGGGGTAGCACAGTAGTTTGACCCCTTGAGTCAGAAAGACCTGAGTTTGAATTTGACCTCAGACACTGACCCTTAATGCAATTCTCTTAACCTCTGCCTTCCTCAGTTTCTTCATCTGTAAAATAGGGATGATAATAGCACCTACCTCCCAGGGTTGTTATTATTTAAATTTATTTTATTTTTAATTTATAGAATACAACAAACATTTCCATAACATAGTATAACAAAAATATAATTGCACATGAAACTGTAAATTATGGGCAATTTGTTATTCCTTCTAAATTCGTAATAAAGTTCTATAAATTTCTTTTTTTTTCTTTTTCCTTTTTTCTCTTCTGCTCCTGCCCCACCCTAGAGATGGCTACCATTTGTTGCGAGGATAAAATGAGATATTTGTAAAGTGCATTGCAAAATTTAAAGTAGTACATAAATACTAGCTATTATTATGTAAATAGGTTTGAAGGATGCTGGTAGGTGGTCCGATCTCTTTAGAGAAAATGTCCATTTCTGCATAAGATCAACCAAAAAATATATTAGTTAGCAACCAAGAGAAGAGAGGATTCTTCTTATTAAAATTTGCTACATTTTTTCTTATTCTATTTGTACTCTGTTTGCATCAGTCCATGTAAGTCCAAGTTTTTCTGAAATCAACCTGCTTGCCATTTCTTATAGCACAATAATATTTCATCACAATCATATACCACAACTTGTTCAGGCATCCCCCAATTGATGGGCATCCCCTCAATATCCCATTCTTAACCATCACAAAAAGAGCTACTATAAATGTTTTTTTTTTTACAAGTGGGTCCTAACAAGTGTCTGAGGAAAAACCCAACAACAATAGAAAACTTAAAAAAAAACTCCTTTGAAATGGAATACAACTCCATTCCCAGAACATCTGCAATGGTTTACTGAATATCACAGATATAAATAATTTTAAACTGGTGGGAAGATGGTGTCAGACTTTCATGGTAGCCTGCTTCAGTCTAGATTAAAAAAAACCAAACATATCAATCTGTTCACCAGATTTTCTTTTTTTTTTTTTTAAAGAAAGTTTTATTTATAGTTATTTGTCATTGTATCATGAAAAACAGAATGTAAATAAACAAGTTGAAAAGAACAAGTTATTAATACTTCTGTCAGGAAGGACAGTAGCCAAAGGAGACCACACTCAGGAAAGAAAAGTTTGAAATGGAAAAGAGGAAAGATTCAATGTGTTTGGGTTATAATCTACTGTCCCGCTCTGAGGAAACTAGGCATTTAAGCTTTTAGTCGCAGAGTCTTCCTAGTTCAACATTTTCCTTTGCAGTGAACTACATGAAGTGAAATCTTAGTCATTTCATGTTTATGATTCAGAGATTGTTTGATGTCACAAGTTTGTGACCTAATGCCAGGTCATGTCCAAGTTTGTCCCATGATCTTTTAGGGGACTTGGTCCCTGATGTTGAGGCCACCGTTGCCTCCAACACTCAAAATAATGACGATGATAAAGAAGATGGCAATGGCCAGTATTTCTATTGTGCTTTAAGGTTTAAATCTGATCCTCACAACAACCCTCTGAAGTGGGTGTTGGTAAGTATTACTATTGTCAGTTTACAGATGGGGAAATCAGTTCTCAGTTTCCCCAATGAGGAGATGGATTTCTGAGATCCCTTCAAAGTCTAAATCTAGGATTCTGTGAAGTTCAGGCATGTCAAGTGACCTAGAAAGTGGAGGAGGTGGTATTCAAACCCAAGTCCCAGGATTTTAGAGCCAGAAGATATTTTAGAGATCATTCACTCAAATCCCTTCATTCTACAAACAAGGAAACTGAGGCCCAGAGAGCTTATGTGACTCCCCCTGTCCCCACCCAGGTCACACAAGTAGTGAAATGCCAGAGCTAGAATTTGAACTCATCTTGATGGCATCTGACTCCAAGTACAGTATTCTTTCTACCATGGTAGACTGATCTTTCCACTACATCTGGACAAAGTACTCATGGCCTGAACACTGTAGAAAAAATCTTAGGAAGTCACAAACATTTATACATAGGTATAGAAGAGGGTGGCACTCTAAAAACACTGATTGTGTGGAAGCTCCCTTGGATGCATGACCTTGTTCCAATCTTCTGAGGCATAATTTACTGCTGGGGAACAGTCTAATAGCCACCCACACCTCAAAGTGCCTTTCTGATTCTATGATCAGGTCTTGTTTTGACGCTTACTTAAATGGCCCTATTCCCAATGTGTGAAGTTAGGAAGCAACTGGGAACAGCTGCCCTACTTGCTGGCAGGCCATTGCTGTGCCTATGGGCATGCCCAAGGGCTCCTTAGGCTCTTAAAGTTTTCCTAATCTTTGTGAGTGTTGAAGTCAGCTTCTAAATATCCCAGTATTATAAGCATGGTCTGGGTGGTACTGGGGAGGGAGAAAGGAAAACAAAATAATGAAGACTATCTTTCTAGATCTAGTTTGTTTTCCATTATTTTTAGAATTTTAAAATACTAATAATAGCTAGCATCTACATAGCACCTTAAGGTTTACAGAACCCTTTACAAATACATCATTTTATCCTAACAACCACCTTGGAAGATAAGTGCTATTATTATCTCCATTTTATGGGTGAGGAAAATGAGGCACAGAGAGGTTGTGATTTGCCTGGTAAGTGTTTAAGGTCATATTTGAACTGGGGGTTCCTGACTGTAATTCCAGTGCTCTATTCACTGCACCACCAGAGCAACGTAAATAATGGTAATTTATTGGGCTGAGTGACTGATTTTGAGCTAGTAAGTATCCCTTGCAAGTTTGACCATTTAACTGTATCAGACATCTTAGGTAAATCATCTGATATTATAGAAATATAGAGGTCTTGTGTGTGTGTGTGTGTGTGTGTGTGTGTGTGTGTGTGTTTTACCAGAACTATGATTTCATTAGTATAATGAACTTACAACCAATGCAATTGTCTGCCCTTCAATTTATAGTATGTTGCAATGCCAGTTTGTACTAGTAGCAGGATTTAAACCCAAATCTTCCTTACTCTAAGGCTAGTATGAGCTCTCTGTCTTCTCTGTAATACTCTTAAATGTCCGTTGTTAAAAAAAAATGGTTAAAAGCTACTGTAGGTAGAGGTCTACTGAGGGAGTTTACTTAATATCTACCTCCTTTAAACCCTGACTAAGCCTGGAAGGCTACTTGGAGAGTGACTATATCTACATATTGTAGACGTGGAGTTTCAAAGGAATTTAAGTTTGTTAATTCCAAGTGAGATCCAAGTGAGTTCCCTGCTCCTAAGTCCTTTCCTCTCCCCTGCTCCTCTCCCCACCCCACCCCTCAAAAACTTAAGGAACTATTAAACCCATAGAAAGAGGTTCTGGGATAATGAAAACACCCTTCAAAGCATGCTTTATGGGTTTGTGATTCTAAAAATATGTGGATTAAGATTTATTCTCAAAGCAGGTGCTGCAAAATTGAGGTAGAAATTGCATGCCTCTTAAGTGGAGATGGTTGACAAACTCAGAAGGTGGCCAGGTACATCATTCAATGCCACACTTTATGGGTGTCATAATTCACTTTTCCATCAGGCATGAGGAACTGTGAACAATCACATGAAGCCATTCACTACCAAGAGAATCAGGTATGGCAAGATCAGAAAGGAAATTAATTTGCAATAAGCTTAATTTTGATCACGACTTCACAGAGAATTTGGGTTCCAGCACTCAGAACAGCAATTCTGAGATGATTAAATGCATAGTCATTTAATCGGTTCCTAACTCTAATCAGGAAGTTGGAGGTGTTTTTTTTTTTATCAATATCAGATTTAGTACCCACAAATATACTTTTATTTCTGTGGAATTAAATTACTTATTAGTAGGGAGAATTCTTGGAGCTTCAGAACCAAGAGTGAATTTGGCTTATTTTGCTATGTATATTTGCTTGCATTTTCAGTGCCTTACACATTGTAGGTACTTACTTGTAAGGAATTGAGTATCCTCCTTGCCCTTCTAAATGAAGAAGCCAAGGGTAAGCTCAAATCTCCAGTCACACTGTCAAAGAAAGACCAGCAGTAACGGCAGAAATTCCTTTTCCTGATGGTTGAGTTTAAACGTGAACTAGCTGCCAATTTCCTAAGTTCTATCCCCCACCCCACTCCCATGATTCAGCACCAATCCTAAATCTTGACCTATAATTCAGGTCTGAATTTCTCCTTCCCTGCCCTCAATGCCTAGTCCTGCTTGATCCAGATAAGTACCCTGTAAAAACCCACCGCACTTGACCAGTTTTTAGTGCCTAATTCTATCCAGGACCCCACTGGACTGTCCAGTGTCCGTGCTCCTTAATTGTTCCTTTATATTGACTCGCCCCTTACTAAAGCTTGCTTGACTTGCTTTCTCTCTGCCAGCTCCCATATTGTTCTGTGTTTTGTGGTTTTTCACCTCTGGGCCATGCCGATTTTCTCCTTTGAAGTATTAGACATTTCCCATATAAAAACTAGATTGATGTGTGAATTTTTTTATTACATTTTTTACATTTATAGGGTTTCTCTCCTCTATGTGCCCAGGGTTGCCCAGGGCTGGGACTAATAGTCTCAGTAGACACAACTACCTTCTAAGCCTTGGCTTAGGCAACTCTGTGCCCCCAAGTGCCTCCCTCCTTCTCCCTGAGATGAGGGCTATTACTAGGAGCCCTGGCTGAAACCCCATGCCCCTCAGACTTTTCTCTGTAGCAACCTAAATGGTAGATAAAAGAGACTGCCACTCTTTTGCATGTCATACTGTGGAATCCTGAACCTTACTAAACCAGTGATAAGACCTTAATCAATGACTGTTGGATCTTATTTTTTGATACCAGGGAGACAAGATACTTGGGGATGTGGTATCTTAAAGGTATGCACTTTAATTGCTTATTTCATCATATATCCAATTTCTAATTGTAGAAAATTTGTAATGAATGTGCCAGCAGATGTGTTTACGTTCTAGTAGGAATAATCTTCAAAAGATAAAATCTTATTCTGATTTTCAAAATAGGGGAGAGAATAGAATCTGTGAACCTCTAACAAAGGGCTCATGACCACAGAGAGCCACCATTTCCTTTTCTGACAGTTTCCAGACAAGTAGATCAGAGAATTGCTGGAGATCCTTCAGTAAGGCTTTGGCAAAGACAACAACTACATGGACTAGGTGCTATATTTATCCCTATTTTACAGATGTGGAATCTGAAGCAAACAGCGGTCAAATCACTTGGCCAGGGTCACCTGGCTGGTTAGTATCTGAGGCTAGATTTGAACTCAGGTCTTTTTAACTTGACCTCCAGTGCTCAATCCACTGTACCACTTATCTGGCTAATATATTTAAAGTTTTCAGCATGGTCAAAGTAAAGATCACTGAGCTAGGACTCAGAGCCCTGAAGTATATGCCTGTTTTTGCAGTGTGGCTTAGAGCACTTCATCTAATCTCACAGAGTCTCAGTTTTCTCAGGCAATTTGGGGTTAACAACACTTGCATTGCCTACCTCATGAGATTCTTTTTTTGGGAGGCAGGAGAGGGAGGAGAGGGTCCATATTTGAGATTTCATTGATGAAGACAATGCTCTGTAAGGAAATTTCCTTTATTGATGCAGATGAGCAATTTTTCTGGATCTGTAGTCTTAGAAAGTTGCTTAAGGGCATTGACAGGTTAAGTGACTTGTTCAGGTTCATGCAGTCAGTACACCTTAGATACAAACCCTGATCTTCCTGACTTCAAGACCGACTCTTTCTCTCCACTATGTTGCTCCATAAGGCTCTTGTGAGGGTCAAAAGCAGTAATGTTTATATATGCTTTGTAAACTGTCAGTCACATGTCTCCCTATGTAGGGAGAGGTTGAGGGGCAGAATGGGTAGACAGCCAAGCCTTAGAATCACAAAGACCTGGGTTCAAGTATGGACTGTGACTCATATTAACTGTAAGACCCTGGGCAAGACATTTATCCTCTCAGTGCCTCCTAGATACTTCTCTAAGACTCTAAAGTGAAGAGAAGGTACTGACTTAAATTGAAGGGAAGTCTTCATCAGATGTTTCCTACCCTAATGTAATCACAGGTCTGGTCCCATGTATCTATATCTATACCCACGTTGTTCTTGTTGTTAACAGTCATACCCAACTCTTGTGAACCCATATGGGATTTTCTTGGCAAAGATACTGGAGTGGTTTGCCATTTCCTTCTCCTGCTCATTTTACAGATGAGAAGATTGAAGCAAACAGGGTTAATAGACCTATCCAGGGTCACACAACTAGTAAGTTTATCTGAGGCCAGATTAGAACTCAGGAAGATGATTCTTCCTGACTCCAGGCCTGGCACTCCATCTACTATGTCTCCTACCTGCCCCCATCTATACACCCTGATACCCATATCCATATCCATACCTATATATCTATATCTGTATAGAGTCATTTAACACCCCTGTATTTCAATTTCCTCATCTCTAATATGAGGGTGTTAGGCTTGACGGATTACCTATAGATAGATGTCAGGGGTAGGATTTGAACTCAGATCTAGGTTGGACTAGATGACATCGAAGTTCCCAACTATTGTACTGAATTTTTTTTAAAGGTTGCTCCTTATAAAATTCTTTCCTTTATAAAATTCTTTTCTTTCATAAAATTCTATTGTCCTGAAGCATATCCGTAAAAATTTCTACTAACTCCCAGATTACCCCCACGACTTCACAAACTGGAAGATTAATGCCTCTGTACTAGGTGTCACATTTAAAACTATTTTTTTTGAGCTAGAACCAAGCATACAGACTTCCAGTTTCCAGGTCAGCTTTTATGTTCGTTGTCTCCTAAGTTTTAATGAGCTGAACAGGAGATATCTGTTCTAGGACCATTCTAGAGGTGAGTCAATCAAACTCGTCTTTAATGCATGCATAGCAGTAAAGTAGTTTGCCTTGAGTCAGCAGGGCAAGAGTGGCCATGGGGTCTGAGTCATTTTGGCAGTGTGTGTGGCCCTGCATGAAGGGTGCCTGACACCCATCCAGATCCTTCCTGTCTGGTAGCATTACATCTCTGCACGAGAGTTCTAGAAAGTGTCTATTTCAAGAAACTATAATTATCCATTTTTTCATGGTGATGTGGATATTGAAATAATTGAGAGCTATGGGGAAGTGGGAGGGAGCCAGAAGCCTTAGCACATATACTAGGAAATATGCCAGGTAGTTCAAGCTAGAAGGTCACTGGAGATGGAAGGTCTTTTAGTCCTACTGCTTTATTTTATTTTACAGATGAAAATTGTGGCCCAGAGAGTTAAATAACTTATTCAAGATTACACAGATAACAAGCTGTGGCATGTCTAGAAGACTTGAATGTCCTATAACTCACATTCCAGCACTTTTCTCACTGTATCTTATATGGTATTATGGTCAAGGAGTACAACTGGAATTCTGACTGAGATGGGGAGAAAATTTTCTGTGGCAACTGGAGAAGCCTTGATGAAAAGACTCATAACAATAGAATTTAGGCTTCCTGAGAGTAGGAATTATTCCCTTCTTTGTATTTGTAGTTGAAATGCCTAACATAAGTGCAACATTTCTTGGGGTTCACAGGCTAGATTGCTTTCTTAAGGACCATGCCTTAACTCCAAATCACTCTGGCTCTCACTGATTGGCCAACAATAGGTCCCAACATAAGTGATAATTGATTGATAGACCTGAGGTGGTTCCAGGAGTCTCCCAGGGACAAATTTATATATCCTAGATGTGACTTCAATAATAAAATCTAATATGAAAATGCTAGCAGCAAGGAAATAAAATTAGAGGGAAATCTGAGACAAGCTCTAGTTTTCCTGGCAAATTCCCCTTGAGGTGTTTATATTCAATAGAAAGAGGATTGAGGACATGGATTCAAGTCCCTCTTTGGAAAGTTACTAGTTGTACAACCTTGTACATGTTACTTAATTTACATGAGCCTCAGTTTCCTCATCTGTAAAATGAAGGAGTTTTAGTAGATGGCCTCTGAGATCTCTTCCAACTCTACATCTTATTTATATGCAAACATTATTTTGGATGTTAATATGAAACAAGTGCCTCATTTAATGGCTATTAGTCAAATGTGTTTTGATGATTTTCCCCCTTTCCTTCAAGTAGTTGTTAATTTTTTCCATATTAGAAATCACCTATGACCACCTATTTCTGAACTAGGAAGGAGACTGGGAGCATGAAGCAACAATCTTCGCCAAATGGCAATCAATGCTATTCTATCACTACAGAGAGAGTTTCATGTTTCCATGTTGGGATGGAGCACACCTGTCTTCAAACATGTTGGCCATGAAGAACCCCATAGCTCTGGCTGGATTCCCAGCTACTAAGAGGGATAACAATGAATTAGGGCCCCTAATCTGGCTCCCTGCACTCAGCTCTTGAAATGTTTCCTCATGTGATGCTTTCCTCCTAGGACAGAGGACACCAGAACTGGATGAGGCAAACTAAAATCATGGTGATATTCCCCTATTCCTGAACCTAATTAAAATACAACCTCCCACAGAAAGCCTTTCCCAATCCCTCTTAATTCCAGTGCCTTCCCTCTCTTAATTATTTCCTGTTTATCCTGTGTATACTTGCTTTGTATCTATCTGTTTTCATGTTGTCTTGTCCATTAGATTACAAGCTCCTTGAGGACAAGAGACTATCTTTTGCTTCTTTGTGTATTCTCAGTGCTTACTACAGTGCCTGACATAAAGTAGGGACTTAATAAATGTTTATTGAATTGATCAAAGCAATCTCTTATAGAGATTTTTTCTTTTGAATGTCAAAATACAGATATGAATGAGAAAAGGCTCAGAGATCTAGGGCTGGGAGAGACCTTGGAGGTCATCTAGTTCCATCCTCTTATTTTACAGAAGAGGAAACTGAGGCCCAGCAAGGTTGAGTGGCATGCCCAAGATCACCTAGATATTAAGTGTCACAGTCAGGACTTGAACCCAGCTCCTCTGATTCCTTAGCCAAGACTCTTTCCAAATGACAGTGCTTTCTCTCTAGTTCTACCTTTCCCTATTGCACTGGATCCATGCCTGTCCACTTTAAAGAATTCACTATTGCAAATCTACTGAAGAATTTCTAGGAGGAAGCAATCACTCACCATCTATGGGAAAACACACAAGCACATCCAATTTTTTTTTAAAGGGAATGAAGAGCGATGGGTTGTCAAACAGTATAATAGGTGACAAGACTTGGAAAGATAACACAATTCAGCTCATAATAAAACTCGACTAGAGGATGGTTAAGATCACAACTTGGCACTGATTTTTAGAAAAAAATCTTGGATATCTACTTAGTAGACATGTAAAGAGGTTGTCATGCAAGAGTGACCCCAATATGCAATAAATAAGGAAGGTAGAAAATACTATTTCTTTGGGGAAGAAAAGGATAGAGAAGCTTCAAAGGAAAACCCAAAACAATTTTTCACCAACAGGCACTTGGGTCTTACTTACCAATCTTGCACAGCATTGAAGGATTCTTCATTGGTGATGTCATACATTAGAATAAAGCCCATGGCACCCCGATAATAAGCTGTAGTAATTGTCCTATATCTCTCTTGACCTGCTGTGTCCTAGAAAACAAAACAAAATGTTAGCAAACCTTTAAATCATATGGCAAAACATTTAGGGAAAAGTAATGAATGATATGGGAAACAACCCTCCCGTAGCTTCTGAAACATCCTTCAGGGAGTGTGACAATGGCTCTTGTCTCTTTCTAATGATTACCACACTTTGGTGTTATCATAGCCCAAAATAATCCTTTCTGTTGATAAAGGGCCCTCATTGATGAACTAGCTTTAAACAGCCAGAATACACTTACACGCTTCCTTCCTTCCTTCCTTTCTTCCTTCCTTCCTTCCTTTTTCTTTCTTTCTTCTACACCTATCTATCATCTAATCATTCATTCATTCATTCATTCTGAAACATACCTGTTATATCATTACTATAGGAAACTCTTTCCCAATGTGTGCAGAGCAAATCTGAGTCTGCAAATTCCTTTGGCATTTAATAACTTCCTAACTTGGCTCCCTCCTACTTTTCCAGTCTTCTCAAACCTTATTCACCCCCACATGCTCTACAATCCAGTGACATTGGCCTCCTGGCTGTTTCTCCAATAAGGTGTCCATCTCCTGACGGTGCATTTTCCCTGACTGCCCCCAATGCCTGGAATTATCTTCCTTCTCCTCTCTGCCTCCCGGTTTTCCTGGCTTCCTGCAAGTCACAGATCGAAATCTCACCTTCTCCGAGAAGCTTTTGACGATCCCCCTTAATGTTAATGTCCCGAATCATCTCCAACTGATCTTGTATGTATCTTGTTTGCACATAGTGGTTCTCTGTCATCTCCCCTATTAGACTATAAACTCCTTGAGGGCAGGGACAATCTTTTTTTTTTTTGCATCCTTAGTGCTTAGCAAATTGCCTAGCATATAACAGGAGCTTGTTAAAATGCTGTTGACTTACTAGTCTTTGAGAGTTGCCTGGGGCACTGAGAGGTTAAGAAACTTGTCCAAGGGCACATAGCTAGTATATGTCAGAGGTAAGGCTTGAACATAAGCCATCCTAATGCCAGCACTGGCCTTCTCTCCATTACATCCCAACACCTCTCATTCTGTTACCCAAATATGTGTTCACTAGTATCACCTTCTATTAGTTACCATGAAGTAGAAAATGTTTTCTGTATATTGGCAGTGATGGTATTAGCTGGCGATGTTTATATCAAATCTCCTCATTAACTTAAAACTGTTTGCCTTACCAGAGAAGAATTCAAACATGTGTCCAAATGGTCACGCATTAGTTAATGGAGAGGTAATTTGCAAGGGAGTCGCTAAGAATTCTACCTATTCCCCTAACAGTACACTACATTAGCACTATAGTTAGCTTGTGGTCAGTGGTGAGTGTCTGACAAAGAATAGGATCCTGAAATGTGATGTGAAAATATGAATTTTTCCAAACTGAACCATTTTTCTCCACTAATTTTCATTGTAATTTCTGGAATATTTTATCTTCATTTCTGAATAGTCTTCAGTTGGCTGTGACTCATACCTATTTTGAACTCAACTAAAACCAAAATGACAGAGTGGAAATAATATTAGATATGAAGATGGAGAACTCGGGTTAAAATCCCACCTATTATTATCTGTGTGATCTCAGGCAAATCATATTCTTTCTTTTGGTCTCTGTTCCTTCATTTGTAATTTAAAAAAAATTCAAGATGGACTAAGCAACCTTTAAGATCCTTTACTCTTTTTAAAATTAATTTATTTTTAGTTATTAATAATCACTTCCATAAATTTTTGAGTTTCAAATTTTCTCCCCCTCCCTGCTTGTCTCCCTCCCCAAGACAGCATGTAATCTGATATAGGCTCTACATATACATTCCTATGAAACATTTTCACATTAATCATGTTGTGAGGAAGAATTAGAACCAATAGGAGGAACCACAAGAAAGAAGAAACAAAACAGAAAAAAAAAAAGAGCAAATAGTATGCTTCGACCTGCATTCAAACTCCCTAGTTCTTTCTCTGGATGTGGATAGCATTTTACATCATGAGACCTTTGGAGATATCTTAGATCCTTGCATTGCTGAGAAGGGTTAAGTCTATCAATATTAGTCATCGCACAACGTGGCTGTTACTGTGTAAAATGTTCCCCTGGTTCTGCGTACTTCAGCCTCAGTCCATACAAGGTTTTTTCCAGGTTTTTCTGGTCTGACTGTTCAACATTTCTTATAGTATTCCATTACATTCGCATACCACAACTTGTTCAGCCATTACCCAATTGATGGGCATCCCCTCAATTTCCAATTCTTTGCCACCACAAAAAAGAGCTGCTATAAATATTTTTGTACATGTGGGTCTTTTCCCCATTTGTATGATCTCTTTAGGATTCAACCCTAAAAGTGCTAGTGCTGGGTCAAAGGGTATGCACATTTTTTATAGCCCTTTGGGCATAGTTCCAAATTTCTCTTCAGAATGGTTGGATCAGTTCACAACTCCACCAACAGTGCATTAGTGTTCCAATTTTCCCACATCTTCTCCAGCATTTATCATTTTCCTGTTTTGTCACATTGGCCATTCTGATAGGTGTGATGTGGTATAAGGTCCCTTACTTTTAAAAGTCTTTCACAGTTGTTTTGCTTTAAAGTCTTGTAGTCTTTATAACAATTGTTCTCCTGGTTCTACTCACTTGATTCTATATCAGCTTGTATAAATCCTCCTGGGTTTCTCTGAATCTATACTTTTGTTATTTCTCATAGGATAATAATGTACCCTTGTGTTTGTATACCATAATTGTCCAGCCCTATTCTAAATGATATTCTCCTTTCATCTTCTAGGAATCATGGAGATCTTGCCACCCTTTTCAGTAAACAGGTTGAACCTTCTCACATGTCCCTGGATACACTGGTCACAGAAGAAGGTGCCACATCCTTGCCCCCCATTGACATTTGTGGACCTCCCTCTGCTGCCACCCCTCAGCAATCTCTCCTTTACAGATCATTTTATATACACAGCTCACCCTAGGCCTGTCCTAGAGGCTATTATCTACCAATCCCCAGGCCACTCTTCCTCCTGTGGCAAGGAATTCAGTGTGGGAATCATGGGATTCCTTTCTACCCTAACCCCTTGAAATTGGGTTTTCTTATGAACCTAAGTAACTCAGTCTTGGTTCCAAATAAACATAAGACTGCTGTAGTTTGTTGAGAAAGTCCAGTGTATAAAATTATGTAGCAGAGGAAGCATCTGATACCCTTTGTCCTATTTCAAGAGATATTTTTTTGCTTCAGTACTGTATACCACATCTTTTTTTTTGTGCCAATGTCTTATTAGCTGCAATTAATTGTAGAAAAATGCTGAGAATGCTGCCATTTCCTCCAATATGTATATCAGACTATAGTTAGCTTTTGGTTAGTGGTAAATGTCTGATGAAAATAGGATACTGTAACGTGGAGTGAAAATATGTATTTTTCTAAACTCAACCATTTTTCTACAATTGCCTGTACCGTGTATCATTCATATCTTTTTTTAAAAAAAAATGGATATTTCTTAACTGTGAATTTGTTTGTCAGTGTGCCTGTGTGTTCCTGAACCTTGTAGTGCAGCCAATCAGAGCACACAGTTCTCTTGATTTTGGTGCTTTTGTGCATAAAAGAAGCCTCATAGAAAAAACTGAGTTGAGTTTGTTTGCAGATACTGTCAATACTCCCTGGTTAGCAAGTTTTAACACCACAATAACAGTAGCAACAACAATAAAACTAGTTTACTTAAGGGACTATACTTTGGAGTTGTTTTTTTTCCCCTTTTGATCTCTCTTAGACTGGAGGACTCCAACAAAGTAAAAGAGGTGACATTTCCTTAAACACTCTACTCTTCCCCTTCCTCAATCTTATCAATTCTCCTAATGTACTTTTTCATTCCACCTCAGCCACATACAGAATCAGTCTGATCTTGGAGCTCATCATCACCCACAAAAGATCAACTTCAATGATCAAGAATTCAAAAAAAAATTTATCAACCATAAATCTTATCATTCCATCATTTTCCGGACCTCACAACCTCTAAATCCATCCTTTGTTCTCACCAGGACCTTTTAGTCTTCCCCACCTTCAGTACTGTACAAAGACTTTACTCTTGCTCTGGCTTTACTGCCCTCCCTGCCCCTGCCAACAAGAGGCAGCTAGGTGGTGCAGTGGCTGGAATGCTAGGCTTCGAGTCAAGAAGACCGGAATCCAAATTTGGCCTCAGATACTTACTAGCTGCTTGATCCTAGTCAAATCATTTAACCTCAGTCTGTCTCAGTGTTCTTAGCTGTAAAATGTGGATCGTAATAGTTCCTACCTCACAGGGTTGTTATGAGGATCAAATAAGACAACGTTTGTAAAGTGCTTAACAGAATGCCAGATGCGTAGTAGGTATTTAATAATACTTGTTTCCTTCCTTCCAATCTTGACTATGCAGCTAAACAATTCAGCCTTATGTATTCCTCTACTATGCAACCCCTTGCCCCCTTATCCAGTTGCCATTTCCACCTTACCAAACTCTAACCTTGGATGATCCCCATCAATTGACTCCCCTGCTCCTATTCAGTGCTGGAAAAAGTCACTTAGCTACGCTGACTGAATCTACTACAAATTTGTGTTACTTAATCTCAGTTGGGCCCTATAGTAAGGTAATTATTTTACTCATCCCTAACAGATTTTCTATTACCCTTCTAACAGCCATTACTCCAGGACTTCCAGCCTTCTCTTTTCTCCTCAGCACTCCTATATCGTCCCCTGATTATACTTTCTTAGCAGAGGACTTCACATTATATTTCACTAAGAAAATCGAGCTCACCCACGCTGAGCTCTTTCTTCTCTCTTTCTTTACATCTCAAGATCATTTGGCATCATATCCCATCTCTTCTCCTTTACTCTAGTTTCTGATGACCTTCCTCATCTCCAAAGCCAACCCCTCTACTTGTACCCTTGATCCCATTCCCTCCTAACTCCTTGGACTGATTCCTACAAACATCCAGGCCTCTCTCATCCTTAAAGAAACCCTTCTTTGATCCTTCCATCTCCTCAAGCTATCATCCTATACCTCTCCTCCTTTTTAATTGTCTACACATTCTGCCTCCACTTAGTATTTTTACCTACATCATCCAATTGATCCCTTTTCCTTTAGCCTCCCAGATCTCACATATTTTTCAACCCCTTGAAATGAGGCTTCTGACCATACCATTGAACTGAAAGTCATCTCTCTAAAGTTATTAATGATTTCTGATCTCTTAATTGCAAATCTAATGATCACTTCCTTAACCTTCAGCTTTCTTGACTTCTCTGCACTGTTTAACATTGCTGACTACTCTCTCTTCCTAGATTTTCTCTTTTCTCTGGGTTTTCATTTTACTACCACTCTTTTTTGCTTCTCCTACCAAATTGCTCTTTTTCAGTCTCCTTTGCTGGACTGTTTTCCATACTCTGGCCCCATAACTGTGGATTTTGCCCAATTCCTGGAACTTCTTTTTAAACCTCCATATACACTCTCTCTTGGTAACCTTAATCAATTTCTATTGGCTAAAAATTATAATCTCTATATAGATAATTCCCAGATCTCTATATGCTGAAATCTCTCCTGAGCTCCAGTTCTAACTATTGGATATTTGAAATAAGATTCTCATGGGTATCTCAAAATCAACATTACCACCTCAAAATTCTTCATCTTTCCCCTCAAATCCACACCTGTATCTATTGAGGGTGCCACCATATTCCCAGTCACTCAGTTTTACAACCTCAGAGTCATCATAAACTTCTTACCCTCCCTCACACATATCCAGTAATTGCCAAGTCTTGTCAACTTTATCTACACATTTCTTGAATACATTTCATTCTATCTACTCACATGACCACTGGCCTAGTTCAAGCCCTCCTCACCTCTCACTTGGACAATTGCAATGACTTCATAATTGGTCTCCCTTCCTCAAGTCTCTCTCTATTCCAATCTATCTTCCACACAGCTGTCAAATTGGAGTTCCTCAGGCACAGGTCTGACCATATCACTCCCCCTCCTATTGCCTCAAGGATCAATGCTCTGGTTGGCATTTAAAGACCTCACAACCTAGCTTCAGCCTACATTTCCAGGCTTCTTGCACATTATTCCCTTCTATACACTGTTGGTGGTAAACTCACCTACCTTCTGTTCTTCACATATGCTATTCCTTCTGTGATGTTGCCTTTGAGCAGGCTGTCCCCTGTGCCTGGTATGAATTCCCTCTTTACCTTCACTTCTCGGAAGCCCTTGCTTCCATCAAAGCTTAACTCAAACAGCTTGTTTATGTCTCAAACATGACATCTTTCCTGATTCCTCTCCACATCCTTTTTTTGCATATCACTTGTATTTTTTTTGTATATATTTACATAATGATGATAATCATCATCATAATAAGTATTTATACTTATATATCTTCAATAAAGATATGCAAAGTGCTTTCCATATTTTATCTCACTGGATCCTCACAACAATCCTGTGAGGTAGGTACTATTATGAAGTCCACTTTACAGAGGGATAAACTGTAGCTGAGAACAGTTAAATGATTTGACCAGGTTTACACAGAGATTAAGTGTTTTAGGCAGGTCTTTCTCTAAGGTCAATCCCACATGCTAACTGTACCATGTAGGAGTGTATATACATTATGTACAGCAGTGCATCTATATACACATATGTGAGTACACATACACACATGTATATACACTAGGAGTATATGCACATACACACACATATATATGCACATCTATACACACACACACACACACATACACACACACACACACACACACTGTGATCCCCTGTAGAATATAGGCTCCATGAGTGCAGGGTGTATTTCATTTTTGCCTTTGTTTCTCTAGCATCTAGTGCAGTTGACACATAGTAGGTGCTTTATAAATGCTTGATGATTGATAGGTCGCAACTCTAATTCATCATCTTAATTCAACTCAAGCCCCTTGATTTAACAGATGAATAACTTGAGTCCAAAGGAGTCTAAGTGACTTAGCTTAGGTCATATAGCAGCAGCACTAGAGCTAGAACTCGTTTCCTGATGCCCAGACCAATAATCTTTCTGTTCTTACCTCACTGTCTTTCCTTAGTAGTATATTTTATTTTATTTCATTTTTGGTCTGGATTGTGATATTAACAAAGCAGCCTCCTCATGTGGATTTAAAAAAAACTATCAATGCAGATTGGCAACTTTTCTGTAATTTTATAATCTTAGATAGAGAGTGGTCTGGGGTACTTGGAAGTTAAAAGACATCCACGGTCATATAGTCAGTAGATATCAGAGATAAAACTTAGTCCTAGGGCTTCCTAATATGAGGCTTGCCCTCTCTGCCATATACCAGGCTGCCTCTTGTTTTTCCTTCTCCTTCTTTTGCCCTCCCCATTGGCCTTTCCCTGTATCACTCTTTTTTTCCCTCTCCCCATATTTGCATTCAGTGGGCTACTTTGAAACCAGCCACTCCTCAACGGGTGTAATGTAGCTTTTCCAAAAGCCACATTACAGTGAAGGATGTCTAATTACAAACAGACAGAAAAGAGAGGACTCCAAAATTGTTGAATGTGCATCCTGCTGGCATGAATCTGAGAAGGAACTGACAATCAAGCCCCATTGTGGTCATGACTGAAGCATTTCTGGGAGCCGTTTCAAAACACCAGGCTGAGCAGCCCAGTCCTTTCCAAAATGGGGAAAAATAATTGGGACTCAAAGAGCTGAAAAGAAAAAAAGAACAAACCCAGAGGTTTTTCCAAGTTGAAGCCACACAACAGGTGGCAGATTCTCTACCACAGCTTTTGACTTGAGAGTCTACACAAGAATTCAATCTGAAGGTTTTCTGAAGTCCCCATGGAGAAGCTATATTATAGTGGAAAAAGGTGTGGAGATGAAAATCCAGAGAGGGAGCCAATATTTTTACTTTCTAATATACATGAACAAAAGAGTGAATGAATATAAATTTAAAAAATGCATCTATTAAGCATTTACTATGTGCCAAACACATGGCATACAAGTACAAAAAAAGCTAGATAATCCTTGCCCTCAAGTCGTTACAGTTTAGCTGGTGGAGTTAACATATAAAAAAAATAGAAAAAGAAAAAAGAAACAAATACACTGAGGTGATGCACAGTTGGTGAAGTTAGTGATGTTCTTGTTTTTTGCATATTTTTAAAAAGCAGTTTTCTCTTTTCTAATATCATTAATATTTTCTCCCATGATGGTGGAAGAAATGAAAATCAAGTCAACACTTCATTTCACTCCTCATTCAGAGGTAATGATGGATGTCTATTTGGATCAAAAACCCTTTTTATAATGTCAAGTGCCACTCCTGTGATTCCCCATGAGCAGCCCACGATAGTGCCTGGGCTGCTGAAATGGCCCTTCTCTCGTTGTGCAGGCAGTCTTACCAAAAGTTTGAGATCCCAAATTTCCTTCTCTTCAAATGAATTCTGACATTTGACTGTTCCTTAGATTTTCTACCCTGTGTTCTTCCAGTATATGAAAACCACCATGGTAGCCCAAGAAGCCAAGGGGAAAAATCAATCAAAAGGTGAAAATGTACTTGTTATGCCAGAAACATCTTCCATTTCTTTCTCCTTTGAATAAGAAAAAAATTATTTCCACTGTTTTAAATGATCAAATTCCCAACAAATGTGTTTTAGAGAAAACATTCACTTTGTAGGATTATACAGAACAGACAAGAATTTGTTAAAGAATATTTATCAACTAATATATTCAGGAATCTGATATACATATAAAGAATCTCTCATACTACTTACTGAATAAAGGAGGCTAAAGAGTTTACTAGCTAGAAAGTGGTGATGATGTATGTTGGAAATGCTTTGGAGAGACATTGGAGCATGTGGAGACATTCTACAATGAGTTCCAACCAGCTAACCAAATGGTAGATGGCAGTCTCTTTGACTGCATAGCTGAACCTGGGGGTGCCTTCAAAAGGGCACAACTGATCAGAGGCTCACTCAGTCATTTTCTCTTTGGCTGCTTAATCATGGTTTGACTCCTTTGCATACTGCAATCAATGAGAGACAATGCTGTAAGGGGAGAGGGCTTGGGACTTCTCCCCACCAAAGCTAATATCTGGCCCCATGAAAATTGGCTTCAGTCTTTTGCCTTGCCATTTGTTCTCCTTAATTTTAGGTGAATGGGATTAATCTGGAGCCTCTCAAATCATGGGTTGTGAAAGGTCAGGACAAGCCTGCAGGAATCTAGGAATTGGAATTCATGTCAGATTTTGCATTAAGCCAAATATCAATGCCCTGAGGAGTGAGGAGTAGCCTTTGGGACTAAACCCAGAGACAAGGACTCTTTTGGCAGTAATGCCACATGGATGTGAACTTGGTGAGAACAATGCCATTCAGGAACTGAGATAACTTTGAGCTCAATCTCTCCAGACCAATATAAGGTAGGGGAAAGTAGCCTGAGGCAATGGACAGACATATTTATGCTTTTTGTTCCTGCTCATATCTTTGAAGGAAATATATTTTTGTAAAGTCAAATGGATGTTAAGTGATTAAATTGAACTGGAACACTACTCACTGGTGGCTAACAGGTGACTCAAGCCAATGACATTAGAGAAGAGGTATCTCAAAATCACTCAGGGACCTTAGAATCCTAGCTGGCCTGGTTCTAGAGGAGTGAGTTAGACTTCTCAGCAATGCAATAATCTAAGACAATTCCAAAAGACTCATGATGGAAAATGCTAACTACATCCAGAGAATGAACTATGGAGTCTGAATACAAATCGAAGCATACTATTTTCTCTTTTTTTTTCTTGTCGTTTTTCCCTTTTATTCTGCTTCTTCTTTCACAATATGACTGACGTGGAAATATGTTTAATATTATTGCACACGTGTAGCCTCTATCAAATTTGTTGCTGTTTTGGGGAGGAGGGAAGGTAGAAAAGGGGAAAATTTAGAACTCAAAATCTTATAAAAGTAAATGTTGAAAACTAAAAATAGATATTTTTAAAAAGAAGAAAAAACAATGAGCTAGCACATATTCATTATATGATGAACAACAGTGTGGCAAATACTGAGAGTTTGATAAGCAATATTGACTTCTTTTGTTGCTATATGGAATAGTAGACACAGTACTGAACTTAGAGTCAGCAAGATCTGACTTGCCTCAGAAATTTACTAGCTGTGTGATCCTGGGCAGGTCATATAACCTTTCTTGGGTTCAGTTTCCTCATCTGTATAATTGGGGATAATAATAATGGGTAAAGCATGGATAAGGCAACTTGTAAAGCTTAAAGTAACAATTAGTTACCACTACTATCACCACCATCATCATCAATGTATGTTTTTATTTTTGTTTGTTTCAAATGAACACATTGCATCCTGGAACTCTTTCATGGGTTATAAAGGGAAAATCTTCAGTGATGAAATTGCATCCAAGATACACAGAATAATGTACTTGGCCTTAGGTTAATGGGAGCAGCCTCTGGCTCTCTGCATTGTGGCATTAGCTAGACCAGGAAAGGAATCAAACAGGTGAGGATGAATGTCATTATTATCAAAATGCATTTACTAAGTGTCTGTCTGCCTTTTGAGTATTCTAGGAATGGTTCAGAACATCATTGCTATAAAGTACAATTGACTTTGGTTCACATTCTATTCTAGAGAGACAGATATACAGACAGACAAATAGAACTGCTGAATATTAAGGGCAGGTATTTTGTAGCTGGAGAAAATTGGCTCCATAGAGATTGTGTGACCAACTAGGGTCATAGAATTAAACCAAATAAAATAAGTAAAACAAATATTTAATAACTGATGAGACAGAGGTAATTGAAATTGGGGCTGGGAACATTAGGAAATAAGGAATGCAAAGCAAGTTAGGTGATAGGTTTTCATTGAAATGGATGTAAATTTAGGCTCATTTGGCATTCTAACAGATGGAAATCTGCCTTCTTGATGCTTTGATGAGTTTTGCCTGAAATGTCTTCTGAAACATCAAAGACAGGTTGAAATAAATTTGGTATATACACATATATATATATGTATATATATGTATATATATGTATATATATGTATATATATATATATATGGTTAAGTACATTGTATTTTATTCTAGTTCTATGAAAATTGGTATCAATATATAGTATGTATATTTGTAACATTCTATTATCTGGAATGCTTGATTGGTATGAACTACCTATATCTCTACTGTGCAAGTTAGAATCAGTGAAGCTATAGACTAGACAATGGAGCTACTGAGAAATGGGAGGAAGGTGAATCCATGAGAAGAAAAGATCTTACTCAACTCAGTTCTCTAAATGGGTGTAAATTGGAAATCCGAGAGTATATAATATAGATTTCACTTCCACTCCTACACCCTTTTATTACTTCAGAGACAGTGATGCATGGACACTGAATAAAACCCCTCAATCTCAGTTTAATTTTGTGAAAGATATTTTTATGGGGTGCTTTTGTTCATCTTTCAGTTTTGAAAAGGACTAATGACATCATGGGTGATGTCTTGATTCATAGGTGGACTGGATTTTAGTGAGGCAGAATTGTGCAGACTTGTTGGCCTCACTCTCTTCCAGAGTCATCAAAGTCCAGTGACAAGACGAAAGTCAGAATGACTGGAGATGGCCCAGGATGCAGTGCATGACCTTGGCCTCTTTGGTGTCTGACCAAACTCTAAGACCTCCACAGCACCTGCTTCATCCACCTTCATGGCTGTTGGAACAAATTGTTCTCATCTGCCCATTCTGCTAAAAGAAGTCTTCACATGCTTGGGGTAGACATGTCTCTAACTCACCAATGGGTTTGAGGCCTGATAGTTACCCTCAACCTGGTTTAGCCCCTCTACTGAGATGGTTTACCAGGGTGTGGCCACTGTGGATGCTACAGCTTGTAGGAGCCATAAGTGAGAGTTGGGTGACAGATGGACCCCAAAGGTGGAAAAGCAGCCCTGCAAAGGCTCGGCAAGACCTCACACCAGAGGTGCTAGTCCTCCTTGAATACCCCATATGCCCCATGGGGTGGTAATGAGGGAAGAAAGGGTCTGGACCTATGAATTCATGGGAGGGAATTCCCATTGTGGAAACTCCCTCCACTGATGCAAATCAGCAATGTACCATAACTTAAAGTCCTAAAGAGTAGCCTGGGGCTCTGAGAGGTTTAAGGGACTCGTCAATGTTCATATTGATAGTATGTGTCAATTCGTATTGAATACAGGACTTTCTGAATCAGCAGCCAACTTTCTATCCATTGTGGCAGGCTGCCTATCTTTGTGAAAGATAATCATGTTAATTTGTTGCTGTGCTCCACTTAAGTACATTTAAACCTGCCAAAATGCAGCACTGATGTTTCTAATCACTTATTTGATCAAATAGGATGGAGAGAAAAATAAGCCAGACCCACTTGTAACAAAGTATGTTCTATCTCTCTTCAGAAACAGTATATAATGGCATCACTTCATAGCTTAAGGCTACTAATAGAACACACAAGAACAGTTTCATAAGTTTTATCTCCTGGTACACCAGATATTCTGACAGGAAAATCCAAAGTCAGGATCATGTGAAATTTACAGTGATGCATTCTGTAAAAGAAAATGAAAAAATGACCTACTGATAATGATACATCTCACCTTTCTTGAATATTCTATCCCCTGTTGGTACTATATATTTCCCTAATTCATTGCACACGTGGCATTAAAAGGCTTTCAAATTTTGTTTGGTTTTATAAAAACAGCAAAGCAAAAATGAGACCCTTATTTGTATTCCACTTTCTCTTGACACACGGTTTCTTTGCTTCAGATAGAAAGTCAAGAAAATCCTTCCTCAGCGTGAACAAATATCCTTACTGCAGTTAATCCCCTTGGATAATAAAATTTATAAACCACTCTTTTCTACTCATCCTAGGTAAACAGGCAGTCTGAATTCATTTACACCTTTAATCATGTCGGCATCTGTAAACCAAACCCAGATTTTAACAGATAGCACTAATAAACCTGCCTCTAAATGTCTCTTAGTCAATTTCGATGAGATCACTGCCTATTGTGCTGTATCTTTCCCCTTGATCAGCAGTCTATTGATCAGATTCTCTTGTCCTGATGATAAGCTTTGAAATGCCGAACCTTATGTTTTACAATGGTGTCCATATCTAAGCAAAATCTAATAAAATAATACTGAGGCAAAATGATAAAACTTGACCTACTATTCCATGGCAGTGTTACCATGGTGATTCATCCTCTCTCTCTCTCTCTCTCTCTCTCTCTCTCTCTCTCTCTCTCTCTCTCTCTCTCTCTCTCTCTCTCTCTCTCTGTAAGAGCAGAGAAATGATATATAGATTTTATAGGGCAGAGTCTTTAAACAATTACTCCATTACCACCTATTATACTTTGAAACATCTAATAACTGTGTGTACATGTTTGTTTATATACTTGTGCATATTCTCTTTAAAATAAAATACAGTCATATGTGAACAATATTTACAAACCAAAATGAATACACTCTCAATTCACTTGACCTAAGTATATTAGACTAGAAAGCATGTCTCCATCTGCTCCAAAGTATAATACACTTTCACTAAAACAATAAAGGTTCCTTAAATCCTTTCCCTCACAACAACCTTGGTTTTAGAGAATGATTAATCTTTATTTGTTTCTGATTAATCTTCTTGACTCATGTGTACCCATATTGCTATCTGAAAATTTAAAAATATTTGGCAATAAATTGCAACTCCAATAACTGAGGAAAAGATTCAGGCTCCATCAGGGTGTCTATGAAGAGATGTTAATAACTAATTTTGCCCTTCATCACATCACAGAATAAAGATAAAATACAAATAAATTCTGTTTTAATGTGTTTTAGTGTAATAATAATAGTAGATTTTATTATTAATATTGTTTAAAACATTTTAATAAATAATAATAACAAGAAATCTCCAAATCAATGATGAGTTACTCTTTATCGCCTAGGACTTAATGTCATACCTTTGTTTTACTGTTCAGATAATAATAAGAATTCAGTTTAAAAAAATAGTTATTTTATCCACCTGTCCATAAGACATTAAATGCAAAAGAATAAGAGCAGTATAGAGACATGTCTCAGGATCATTTCTATCCAATCCCTCAAAATTAGAGGAAAAATGAGTAATCCCCATATTGGCATAGATTTATATTAAACTTTAGGCTGTTCAAAATACCTTAATATTTTTCATGTCATTTTTGATCCTCAATCATAGTAACTTTGAGGTAGTTGGCTTAGTGGGTAGAGAAATAGCCTTGGAGTTAGAAGTTCAAATATACCTCTGATAAATATTGTCTATGCATGTGTGATCATGAGTCAATTGCTTAACCTCTCAGTGTCCCAGGATGCCCAGTGTATTTGTAAATCTCCATTAATTGAGGAAGTTTCTCATGAGTGAGAGCCTTCCACTGGTGAATCACAGGTCCAGTCAACCTTGTCTCTCCCTGCTGCCAACTCCATAACTTCCACTTAAATTTATAAAGTCTTTTTACTGCAACACCTCAGTGGAGGTGGGTAGTGCAAGTATTATTATCTTCATTTTCCATATGAGACCAACATGGAGGCTAAATGGCTTATTCAAAATTACCCCCAGCTAGTTAGGGACAGAGACAGTCCTCAAGTCTGTGTCTTCTCAATCTTTCTGAGTCCTGTGGTTGTTCTGTTATTGTACTGAGTATATCAAGGGACTCATGCTCTACTATGGAATCCTCTCATGATGATTTCATCAGCTACATAGCAGGCAAAGTTCTGGATCCAGAATCAATAATACCTAGGTTTGAATTAAGCCTTAGAGACTTACTGCATGACCTTGGAGAAGCTGCTTAATCTCTTTGACCTTAGCTTCCTCATCTATAAAATGGGTTTAATAGCACCTAACTCATAGACTGTTTTTTGGATTAATAACTGGCTACATGAATGCCATGCTACCCACATACTGAGAGAGCAGTGATGGAATCAGGGTATAGAATTTAAATTTAAAAAGGAATACATATATACTATATACACATCTATACATACACTAGCATACATTATATATATGTATGTATATAATGCTATTTGAGTATATAAAGTGAAACAGCTAAGCTTTGAAGACACATTGTGTTATACAGTGATTGAGTGTCTGAGCTTTCATTTTATTTACTAGATCAAAATCTGCATCAGAATATGTCTTATTGCTGCAGATAATTTGCTATCTCTTTCAAATGCTCATTTATCTCAGTACAAATTCATTTTGGACCATCATCTCATTTCTCCAGGGAGTCATGCCAAGCACTCCCTCAAACACCCAAGCATCCAAGAAGTAGAGAAGCAATGAAGAGCCCAAAGAGTGAAATTTCTATTCCAAAATTTCTATGCGAGCCGCTATTGCCAGATTCATAACATCCAATTATTCCCAGACCGGAATGTATGTGGAGAGTAGAAAAGCAGCCTTTGCCAGCCCCTGTGTCAGTCACTGCTCATCAGCCCTCCATCCCAACCCCTCATCTGCTTCCTTTCATCCATTTCAAAAGAAAAGAAGAAAGAAAGGCATAAGGAAACTCAACGAAGAAGTCAGATTTTCAAAGCACCTGCACTGACAGCTTACATTTACATGGTACTTTAAGACGCAAAAAAAAAAAGCACTTACTTGAAACAACCCTGTGAACCATGCAATTAAGGTAATATTAACTCCATTTTACAAATAAGGAAACAGAAGTTCAGAGGAGTTAAGTGACTTGCCCAAGGTAACAAACAATAAGGAGTCCAAGCCAGGACTCAAATCCATGTCCTGGACTCAAGGTCAGTATTCTTTTATTTATGCCATGGAGATATACATACATACATACATACATACATACATACATACATACATACATACATGTATGTGTATGCATATATGTATATGTATGCCTATATACATTTACATATACACACATATACATACATACAGGAAAGTGAGGGCTGATAACTGAGAACAAAGAGGAAAAGTGGTTAGGATTTATAATAATAATGTTAAGAAGCCCAAAATCCCCTATGATCTGAGGCTTGTAATAAGTCCTAAGACAACCAAAGGGACTTAAGAAAGAAAAAAAAATTGTTGTTGTTGAGCAAGATCCAGAAAAGTAGAATATCATTTCTTGGAGAAAATGGGAAGGTTCTAATAAGTGTCAGGAGAAGGCAAAATCAGTTAATTACTGTTTTGTATCATGAAACTATGTGAAAGAAAGAACTCCTCAAAGTAGGAAGGATAAAAGTAAGAGGGTTGGGAACTGGAAGCCAAGAGGAGGAAGGATAGTTGGGCAGTACTCAGTTGCCATCAATGATTTGCCACCAGAAAGAACTTGTGGATATGAGTGCTAACCTGCACTCACTGTTTTTGAAGGATGAGGTTAGATGCTTAGTATTATACAGTGGTAAGGGTGTTGAATTTGGAGACAGAAGACCTACATTCAAATTCTGCCTTTGTCACTGGTGAGTGGTATGACCTTGAGCAAATCACTTCACCTTCATTTCTACATCTATAAGATAGGGACAGCTAGGTGGTGCAGTGGATAGAGTGCCAGGCCTGGAGTCAAGAAGAGTCATTTTCATGAGCTTAAAATGTGGCCTCAGATACTTAGCAGCTGTGCAACTCTGGGCAAGTTACTTAACCTCTGTCTCAGTTTCCTCACAGGGCTGTTGTGAGGATCAAATTAGATAATATCTGTTAAAAGTACCTAGCATATTGCGTGGCACACAGTAAATGCTATATAAATACTGATTTCCACCTCTGCTCCTCCAACATGCTATATAGATGAAGAAACATTGCCTCAATTTTCAAAAAGGAGGAAAAGAATGATGCATAAAATGTTGGGCCAAGTTTGACTCTTAAAGAAATAGTTTGTCCACACTTGGTAATGGAAGATATCAACCTTGTGAATCAGTATGGATATACTAATAATATGTCATCTCGAGACTGAGCATGTTTCTTTTTTTTTTTTTTGATGAAGTCACTGGGCCAGTAAAGAAGGAGAGCATTCCATGAACACAGTATGCCTAGATTTAAGGTATATGATAAAGCCTCTTTCAATTTTCCTGTGTGCTGGGTGGAAGAATGAGATCTGCATGATAGTACAGTTAGGTGGATTTGGAAATGGTTAACCTACCAGATGTGAGTAGTGTTATGCAGCATCAGCTTGGAGGGAGGTCTCTAGTATACTGACTCAGGGATTTGTCCATATCTCTACTTTGTTCAATTTTTCTATCCATAACTATGATGAAATAATACCATGCTTTTTACATTTGCAGGTGGCATGAAGTGAAGGATATTATAGCTGTTTTTAAGTATTTGAAGGACTGTCATAGTGAAGAGAGAATAGATTATTTTCTGTTTAGTCCCAGAAGGCAAAATTGGGATCAGCTGGTATAAACTGCTAGCATAGATTTCCATTTGACATAAAGAAAAACTTACTAACAATTAGAACTGCCAAAAAAGGAATGCATTACCTTGGGAAATAGTGATTTCCTTCTCATTAGAGGTCTTTAAGCAAATGTTTGCATTTCCATTTGTTAGCACAATTTCTTTTTTTAAGCTTTCTTTTTTAAAGTTTTATTTAATAGTTATTTTTCCCAATTACATACAAAAACAATTTGACATTCTTTAAAAAAGTTTTTTTTTGAGTTCTAAATTCTCTCCTTCCCTTTCTCACCTCACGCCTCATTGAGAAGGCAAGCAATTTGATATAGGTTATACATATGTTAGCATAACTTCTACAGAGAAGTGATTAATAAATAATTGCTGACTAAGCATTTAATATCTATGTGGTTAAATGAACATTTTCATAATTAAATTTAATGTGACAAAACTCCACAATAACTAATAATTCTCCAAAAAAGTTCTACATAAATACCTCATTATGACATAGAGGTGAACCTGTATTCTTGAAGGTTATATTAGTAGAGTGTAATCTCTGGCAGGCTCTATCAAATTTAATCCAGTACCAAACCATGTTATCTGTTGCTTAAGGATTAGCCTAGTTTAGTTTAGAAACATTAATCATCAGAGATGCCTTCTAGGTGATTAACTTTTTGGTCATAGGAACTAAGAGAGCCATTTACAGCACTAGAATTTGTGAGCTGCATCAGTATTGGGAGTATATATTGGGTGAAATCATAGACATTTGAAGTATTGAAGTAATACTACCAATAATACTAATAGCTTGTATATAGTGCTTTACAATTTACATTTATTTGTAACAGTTTCCCTTCCGTGTCCCTCCCCTCCATGAACTACAAATACTGCAAGAAAGAGATGACTAGAAAACGGTTCACGTGACAAAGAGGTTGGGATTTTAGTACTTAACATGACTCAGAAAGTGTGATTTGGAAGTCAAAAAACCCAATGTGATCTTAAGCTGTATAGTATTTGAAGAGTTAGGCTATAGCCCAGATCCAGAACAGCTCAGCCTAACAAGGAGATTCCCTCAAGTGGATGACATGGATGGGATTGAGGTGCAAGTGTCTAGGTAAGCAATCATCCCATGAGGAGGGGCCTCCAGAGGAGCTTATAGGAACTGTTTTAGTTACTGTCCTAGGGCTTGTCAGACCAGAATGACTCTTTTAGCACCTTAATGGTTAACCAGATTGAGGAGTCGATAAGCTGGTCTTTTGACTACAACTCACTATGTTTCCTGATACTCACTATGTATGTTTAATATATAATCATTTAATAAAGCTTAATAGGTACCTATTTAATTTTTTTCTTGGTCTTTAGAGCAAGAGGGTGAGGTATTACATGAGTACTCTCACTATGTTTCCTCATAATGATACTTAAAAACTATCCTGGCTCAGTAAAGCAACTGTTTCTTCTAGTATTCAGACTTCAGTACTCCATTGCATCAGAAAAGAACCCTGCCTAGGAAAGGCTGAAGGACTTGAAAAGTCATCAGGTAGAAGAGAGCTTATGCTTGTTTTCTTTTAAATCTGGGGGACAGAAGTAGGGGCAATGGGTGATAGCTACAGGAGGGCAGATTTAGGCTCAACATAAGGGGAAAAAAACTTCCTAAACATTATGGATGTCTAGCATAAGAATGAGGGCCTTAGAAGTAGTGAGGTTCCAGTCATAGCAAGGTTCCTGTCATGTGAAGGCTAGAAGACCACTCACCAGTGAGGTTATACATAGGATGCACGATTTACATGTGGGCTGGACTACAGGACCTTTTATATTTCTTCCATCTCTCAATTTCCATAATTTATGTAGCACTCCTTGATGTTACCAAGGATGTTGCTGGAGGTGAATGCCTGCTGGGCAGTGCAGAAATCACCCAGTGTTTCTATTCTTTATCTCTGAAATGGGTTGTCCTGACCCTGTGACTGACTGAGGCAGAGCTTGAAATGACAGACTAGCCACTCCCATCTTAAGGGATTTGAGGGGAACAGAACCCCAGCTAGGTATACTAAGACCAAGAGGAAAGTGGTGGCAGTGGCATCTGCAGGTAGAGGCAGCAGAACTGGGATGGGGGCAGCTATGTGGAGCTGCAAGAGCAGATGCCTGGACAGCAGTTGTCACAGAGACAAGAGAGGGGCTGCAACAACATGGTCACCAGACCCAAAAGTCACAAGGCATGTTTGGCCAGATCTTGCTTTGCTGAATCCAGAAGATACATCCAAGATAGTGATCTTTACCTTTTTTTGTCTTCCCCTTTTTCTCTGTTTCTCTTCTGAGAGGGTGGGCCTGTTCTTAGAGTTTATTTACCTTTTTGCTTTCTTGTTTTTTGGGGGTAGTTAGGTGATGCAGTGCTAGGCCTAGAGTCAAGAGGGCTCATCTTTGGGAGTTCAAATTTGGCCTCAGAAACTTACTAGCTGTGTGACCCTGGGCAAGTCATTTAATCCTGTTTGACTCAGTTTCTTCACTGTAAAATGAACTGGAGAAGAAAATGGCAAATCATTACAGTGTCTTTGCCAAGAAAACCCTGAACAGGGTCATAATGAATCAGATATGATTGAAAGTGACTGAACAACAAATAAATTACTGGTCTTTGAAGATGGTTATTATGATAAACACCATTAACTTTTGCATTGCTATGTATGTGCCATTGTGCAGATGCAACCAAGAGAGACAATACAGGAATGCATAGAAGAAGGAAGAAATAGATTTTACAACAGTAGTATACTTTTTTTTGCCATAGATGTTTAATGACTTGGGACTTGGAGCTAGAGAACAAGAATTATGACCCCATTCCTTCCTTCCTTCCTTCCTTCCTTCCTTCCTTCCTTCCTTCCTTCCTTCTTCCTTCCTTCCTTCCTTTCCTTCCTTCCTTCCTTCTTCCTTCTTCTTCCTCTCCTCTCCTCTCCTCTCCTCTCCTCTCCTCTCTCTCCTCTCTCTCTCTCCTCTCCTCTCCTCTCCTCTCCTCTCCTCTCCTCTCCTCTCCTCTCCTCTCCTCTCCTCTCCTCTCCTCTCCTCTCCTCTCCTCTCGTCTCTCTCCCTCCACCCCTCAATTTCTCAGAACAGGAGACTCCCTCTATAAAATAAAAGAATTAGCAGTTTGGCTGGGGGACGCCTATGTCTATGTGGTTAACACTGAGAGGCAAAAGCTATCATCATTTTTTTTTCTTACCATTATTTCCTGAAGTCCAGTTTAAAATAGAAGTTTCCATCAGAAGGGAGAGGATGAGGGAGTGGCTAGAGAGATCATCTTTGAAAGGAAGAGTATCTTAATTCAGTGAGGGTGAGATTTGGGGTTTCAAGGTGAGTACATGGAAGGGGGATCACCACAAAACAGAACAGCTTAATTTGGGAGTCAGCAGAGAGAAAGCAAAGCAAGCCAGCTTTATTTAGAGGAAATTTTCACAATCAGTAGAGTATTTAAGGAAGATGCAAATGACTTAGATTCCACTGATGCCCCAGCTGGAAGTAGTCACTCAAACAGGTAAAGAAAGCCCTTTAGGTTTACTAGGTTTCTTATCTAGATCAAGCAGGACCAGACATTGGAAGGAGAGAGCAGGGTGCCTGAACCTGGTATGAACGTTCAAGGACTGGTGTTAATTCATGCTGGTGAATTGACAGCTAGGTGAGAGTCAGACTCTAGGGCAGAGAAAATAAGGGGCTTTCAGCCACTACTGCAGGCCTTTCTTTGACTGAGTGACTCACAGGACTAGATCTTCACCCCTTTTGGGGGGGGAGGGGCTGCTGCAGTCCTTACAAAGGGGGAAGCTAGTCCACACAAGAATGGGATCCAGGGGGAAAAAAGCCTTTCAGCACACCACTACCACCCCACTGCTAGAAGAACATTTAGCCTTTTGAGAACTGAGGGAACATGTAAATGTGTGTGTCTGCACCAGGTGCCAGAGAAGTTTTGACCACATAGGGAGATGAGCTAGCTGGGGTGGATGGAGGGGGAGGGCAGGAAGCCTAATGTAGACAGCTAGCTTTTCAGCAAGATTGGAGAGCTAGAGGACAGAAAGATCAACTTCTCCTATTGATAGGACTTCAAAACCCAAGGAGAATAGCAATCAGCAAAAGGAACTCCTTTTCTACTTCCAACTTGAAATAACTCAAGGCATAAAATGAAATATATTTCTCTTTCATATGAAACTCCAAAGCAGGAATAGGACATAGCCATTAAAAAAAAATCCCTGTACCCTGAATAATTGTAAGATGTATTGAAATTGGAATGGAACTAAAGTAATTGCTACATGTCAAAGCAACCAATTCCAATTTCACTAAAAAAAATTGGTAAATCAGTAGGAAAAGTCAATCAAACCACAGAATCAGAGAATCATAGAGTTGGAAGGTACATCAAAAGTAATCTCATACACAGACCAATGTGTAAAACAGTAAACATTTATTAAATACCTAAAAGATAGAGAGAGGGAGCAGTTACGCATTGTAGATGGAAAGCCATCACCAGAGTCAAGATCTGGGTTCAATTCCTCCCTCTAACTCCTATTGGCTATATGACCCTGGGCGAGTTGCTGCCTACAAATATGCGTATGTCTTGCCTATCCTCAAAAAACCCTCACTTGATCCATCTATCCCTGATAGCTGTTGTCCCATATCTCTCCTCCCTCTTAAGGCTAAACTCTTTGAGATGGTTATCCAAAATAAGTGCCTATATTTCCTCTCCTCTCTCTCTCTCTTCTTAACTCAGTACAATCTGGTTTCTGACCTCATCACTGAACAGAAACCACTCTCTCCAAAATTACCAGTGATCTTTCACCTACCACATATAACGGCCTTTTCTCAATCTTCATCTTCTTGACCTCTTTGTGGCCTTGACACCATCAGTCACTCTCTTCTTGATACTTTCTTCTCTCTAGGTTTTTGTGACTCTACCATCTCCTGGCTCTCTTCCTATCTGACTACTTCTGAGCCTCCTTTGTTGGTTATTCATTCAAGTTTCTGTTCCCCCTCCATACTGCTTCATTTAGTGATCTCATCACCTCTCATGGATTCAATTATCATCTCTATGCTGATTACTCTAAAATGTACTTATCTAGCCCCAACTTCTCCGCTGACTTCCAATCTCAAATCTCCAACTGCCTATTGAATATCTTCGACTGGATGTCCTGTAGACATCTTCAACTCAATACATCCAAAACTGAACTCATTTTCATTCTGTCCCTCTCTCCCCACATTTCCCCACACCCAAATGTCTCCATTACTGTTGAGGGTTCCACCATCCTCCCCATCCCTCAGACTCACAGCCTAGGTGACATCCTCCACTCCCCACTCTCACCCTTCATGTCTAACTTGCTGCCAAGACCTGTTGGTTTAACCTACATAGCATCTTTCCCATATTTCTTCTTGTTTCTTCTGATACTGCCAGCAGTTCTCATTGCTTCATGCCTAGATTATTGTAATAGCCTGCCGGTTGCTCTACATGCCACAGGGCTCTCTCTTCCTACTCTCATCTTCTCCTCATCCACCAAAGTGATTTTCCTAAAGTACACATCTAAACATGTTGCCCCTCACTCCCCTCACCTTATTCGATAAACTTCAATGTCTTCCTATCACCTCTAGCATCAAATATAAAATCCTGTTTGATGTTCAAAGCCTTCTATAGCCTAGCATCCCTACCTTTCCAGGCTTCTTATACCTTACAGCCTCCCACATGCTCTTTGATCCAGTGACACTGGCCTCTTTACTGTTCTCAAATGAGTCACCCCATCTCCTGACTCTGGGCATTTTCCCTGGCTTTCCCACATGCACGAAATGTTTTCACTCCTCATCTCAGACTCCTGGCTTCCCTGGCTTCTTTCAAGTCCCAGCCAAAATCCTACCTTCTACAGAAAGCCTTTCCTACTCCCTCTTAATTCTAGTGCCTTCTCTCTGTTGATTATTTCCCATTTTTCCTGCATATAGCTTGTTTGTACATAGTTGCTTTGTTTTGTTTTGTGTTTTTTTGCATGTTGTCTTCCTAATTAAACTGTGAGATTAATAAATGCTTTTTGACTGACCAATAAGATACAGTCCCTATGCTCAAGGAGATTAGAATCCAGAAGCAGGATAAAACAACTGAGATAGTTACATTATGCATTTTTTTTACCTGACCTGTGATTTCATTAATATAAGGAAGTTGGAGTGTATTTTATAGTAGTAGAGAATTCCCTCAGTCACTGAGAGGGCAAAAGATTTGCAGAGGACCACACAAATAGTATATACCATAGAGGAGATTTCTTGATCTAGGTCTTCCTAATTCTCAGGCTGGCTATTTATACTATACTGCTCTTCTCTCTCTCTCTCTCTCTCTCTCTCTCTCTCTCTCTCTCTCTCTCTCTCTCACTCTCTCTCTTTCTCTCTCTCTGTATATATATATATATATATATATATATATATATAATATATATACATATACATATATAGTATTGTGAGTGTGTGTGTGTATATATATATATATGATGAATTACAGAGATAGGACATTGATTACTTCAGATATGTAGTTATTAACAAACATTAGAATAACAACTTGAAGCTTGACTCAACTGTACCTTTTTGTCACTTACAGGAATAGATGACTACCACTATTTACAGTCATGTGAGGATGTCCCTAAAGAGGACATGGTACACAAAGGTCACACAGTCATATGATTTATCACCAAAGAGGATCCTAAAGGTCATTTACTCTTGCCCCCTGTAAGAAGTGCATTAACCTCTTAAACCCCTTAAATGAAGATGCTCCTTTGAGAATCTTCCTTGCTCAAAATCTTTTGAGACTGTTGCAATAACAGCTGCGGTGACTACTGATACCCCATTGCTTGCCTGCTCGCAGGGAGTGGGCATTTCTCTAGGAATCCCTCTCCCCGCCCCACCCCTCTAATAAGAAGCCTACAAATACTCACTCTGTTTTACCTATTTGACACCTAACTCCATCCAAAACCCCGGTGGACCCCCTTTTTTTTTTGAGGCTCTCTCCTCAATAAACCTTGCTTGCTTTACTGTCAGCCTGTCTCTGTTTTGTCTGGTCCAGGTGGTGCTCCAGCCAATGAGTTTTCTCTTTAGGGGCATCAGCTGTTGTTGAAGGTTGTGACTAACGGTCTCAGGAGCCACACCTATGTGCCAAGTCCTTGGCTTAGGGAATATAGAACGCAAGGGTAACCATATCACCCAATGGCAGGGCCCCCACTCTTTCTCCTTAATACCTGAGCTACGGCCTCAATCATGTGCTCTTTGGGCTTACACACACACGTCCCATAAGTGATAGGTGACGGAGATTGCCTCTTTCCCCTGTATGTGACATTGGTATTCTGAACCTTCCTAAGCCTATATTGATGCTCCCTCATTAATAGAGGTGCAAAGAGGTTAAGATGAAGGGACTTGCCTGAATTCACACATGTGATAGATACATAGAATTCAAATACCAGTGTTTTCAAACTAGATCTCCTTCCACTATTCTCTGCTGCTTCATTTATTCTAGACCACTCTCCTTCCTTCTTTTCTTCCTTCCTTTTTTCTTTCTTTCCCTCTCTTACTCCTTTCCTCTCTTTCTTTCTTTCTTTCTTTCTTTCTTTCTTTCTTTCTTTCTTTCTTTCTTTCTTTCTTTCTTTCTTTCTTTCTTTCTTTCTCCTTTCCTCTCTTTCTCTCTCTCCCTTTCTTTCTTCCTCTTTTTTCTTTCTTCCTTTTTTACCTTTCTTTCTCAGGATGACTAGAGGCATACCTTAGAGAAATGCTATGGATATAGCATAATATACTTGGATTTCAGCAAAACATTTGGCAGATTCTCTCATTCTGTCCTTTCAGAGGGGGCAGCTAGGTAGCACAGTGGATAGAGCACTGAGCCTGGAAGACCTCAGCTCAACTCCAACCTCAGTTGTATGACCCTGGGCAAGTCTTTTAACCCAGGTTAAGCCTCAGTTTCCTCATCTGTAAAATGAGCTGGAGAGGAAATGGCAAACCACTCCAATATCTCTGCCAAGAAAATTTCAAATGGGGTCACAGAGAGTTAGACACAAGTGGACAACAACAAAATCCTTTGTAAGTAAAGTGAATTTTCATGTGTGTAAGGCAGATTTTTGTTGTTCTTTCTTAGAGTCTCCTTTCCCAGGATCCATAGGGATAACTATTTCTATTTCCAGGTGTTAGATATGAGTTCTCACAATCATGGTTCAAAACACTTTCTACTGCGCAGTTGCAGTAGATATAGGGATGAAGTAACATGAAATTGTGAGGCTATTGCTGGCAATATGTCTTCTTTGTCTGTTGCCCTATAAAGCAAGTGGGCACTGGTCAGTGGCCGGGGAAAACCTCAGGAGTGAATGCAGGAGCTGGAATGCTATGTGTGCCTTGATCGGCTCCCATTAAGATTTGGGAGGGGAAATCTGTGTGTTTGCCTCAACCGGCCCCCACTGAGGCTTTAGAGGCTTTAGGAGAGTACACAAGTTGTCTCAATAGACCCCATGAAGATGGAGGGGTAGTTGCCCCCCACCCCCCATCATGCTGGCCCCTGTGAGAAGGGTTGTTAGGGAATGTTGTAGGAGCTGGTACTCCCATTATCAGCAAACTCCCTTCGAAAAGACTGGACTAGAATAGTATAAGCTTATTTAACCCCTTATTATGACTCCATTCCTGTCTTCCTTTCTGACCAGATCAAAAGTGAATCTGTTAGTGACAGAGGTGCTCGAAGCCCTCCTGTGTCTCCTTCGTCTTCACTGATAAATCCTATGGCTGTGTGACCTTTGTATACTTCTGAAGTAATCAATGTCCTTTCCCTCTAATTAATCTAATACATACACAATACATAGGCATAGTCAGTGTGTTTACCTGTCTCATATCCTTATAGACAAGACAGAGAGATATGAGTTAGAATGATACTACAATTATGTGGATTTAGAATTTGTTTAATAACTGCACCCAAAGAGTAGCTATTAATGATTTCTGTCAACACAGAGAGAGGTTTCTAATGGAGTGCCCCAGGCCTTAGCGCTATTTAACAGTTAAAAAGAAGCCGAGGCAGAAAGATAATTGAAATGTAAAATGGAGGCCAAATAGGCAATATGCTCTGCAAAGTGTCCCAAATTATTATTTCAAAAATAAGAGGAAAGCTAATAGGATTTTTTTTAAAATAGGGAAGCAGGACCCTTGCAAAAAAGAAAGATTAAAATTTCAAGTTATAAAAAGAAACAGAACACTGTTACTTTAACTGAGCCAGATACAAATAAGCTTAAAAACTTACAAATTGGTTTGCCAAAAGATTTAGAAGCATACAAAATGTTCACAGGCCCTTCCTACACATGATGTTGCAATAACAACTCAGCTGACGACAGTGAACACTTGAAGCCTGAAGCATGAGTTTAAAGCTTGGCACACGACTTGCAACTTTCATTCAAATTTGCTTTCATGAAAAATGATCACTTTTAGATCCAGTGCAGGTAGCAAACTTCCTTCTATCATGGGAAAAGTTTCCTATACCTTTAAGAGGAGCAGAAGGGGAGACTAAGACCCACATACAAGGCTCTCCTGGAAAGACCAGCTGGATCAACACCAGGGATACATAGTTCAGAACAATTGGATGAAGGATGGCAGTAAGTCAACATCACCTGCTTGGAGGAGATAGAAGCATCAAAATAATTTGGAGATAATGACACCAGATGTCCTTATCTAAACCTAGAGTGTTCTGATGATTATGTTGTAGACCCTGAAATGGGTCGATTAACTTCATTCTGTTACATGGTATATGTGGTTTCATGGAAAAAGTACTAGATGTTGAGGCAAAGGATCTGAGTTCTGACTCTAACTCAGTTACTTACTGTCAGCATGACCATGGGCTCCCCTTTGGACTTCAGAGGAAGTGTGGGACAAGGTGAACTAGATGATTTCTATGGTTTCTTCCAATACTCAATTCTATGATATTATGTCTATTTATTTCAATTCAATTTTATTCAATTCAGTTTATTCAGTAAATGTACATTTATTCAGTATGTACCATGTTCCATGTCCATGAAGGTACAAGAAATCAAATCCTTTCCTTCAAAGAACTCACAGTCTATCAGGGAAGATGAGAGATGTATGTTAAATACAATGATACAAAAGAGAATGTCTTCATAGGAGAGGTAAGAAGATTGTGCTATAAGAAATTAGAAGATTCTTTCTAGCAGGGAGAACCAAGGACCAATAGAAAAATAATGAAAATAAAAGCAGACTTTGAAGGATGGATATGATTTCAAAAATTAGAGAAGGGATATGGGGTGGGTACCAAAGAGAAGTTGTGAGCAAATGCACAGAGGTGGGAAAGGCAATACTAATTTAAGTTCCAATGAAAAACCTGGCTACCAGTGTTAAAGATTATGTGAAGAGGACCTGAGGTAAAGCTGGAAATGGAGGCTTGAGATTCAGAGTCAGAATCAAACTGACAGGTCCTTTACTCTAACGCCTCCCCCAAATATACATTTTGCAGAAGAAGAAGATGAATCTCAGAGAGGCTGTGATGTACAGAGGTAGACAAACTTGGTGGACAAAACCTGGGTCCAGATTCTCTCATTCCAAAGCATTCTTCCTATCACACTAGGATTTAGGGTCAGGTTGGTGATAGAATGTGGAGAAGCCCAAATATCTTCCAGGCCAAGGAATCAGGATTGAATTTAGTAGATAACAGGGAGCCACTGAGGCAAGTGACATGCTCAATGTTGTATTTTGTAAAACTCCTTGGGAACAGTGATGAGGGACGATTCTTCCTGGGTGGGGAGGGGTTATTCTGTGTGGTAAGGAGTGATACTATTATTTTTTAAAATCCTAAAACATTAATGCTTTTGCTTTTAGCATAAAGAATGTATAAGAAAGTTCTCCTCAAGATAATCTGGCCAATGAATGGGAGTAGAATAGCCTAGCTCTACTTCAATAAGAATTAAAAAAAAAAAGAGCACCAGACCACCAAGTCATGTTCAAGATCAAGATTTTGGACAAGATAATACTAAGATAATTAGAAGAAATAAACACCAGGCATGAAAGGGCTTGAAATAATACCAGTATTTAATATGTAAAAATGGATAGGAGTGAGAAGAATTTAGAGGCAGGGAGACACGTGAGAAGTTTCCAAAGAAAAACCAGAATAAGTGTATTTTTCCAGCTCATGTCTGCACAAAGAAACAGTCAAAAGCCTATGATTACCATGGAAGTGTCTGATCTGGGCGCGCAGCTCACAAAAGCCTTCTAAATCATGACCAGGGACTAGTTAAGGACATTTGATACATGTATCTGTATAGGCATGGTCTTGGATGGGGGGGGCATGCTTCTGGCCTGGGCAATGATCAGAACACACCCTAGATTAGAGCACCCCTATGCACTTTGGAAACCTGAGTCACTATTAAGAGCCTTGAAAAAACAGTGCTGAGTACTCAGAAGAAGCAGAGGTAAGTTCACAGATAACACAGACTTGGGTCAAATAGGGCCTGTTGTGTTTTTTTTTTCCTTCCAGAAGGGTACAGATCCTGGTCCTCACACAAAGTCCCAATTTAATAAGTAAATCTAGAAAAATGAGGAAGAAAAGAAAAAACCAATTATGAATATTACAGAGCTAGGGATACCTAAGATACAAACCCAGCAAAAGAAGAAACTCCAAAATATCTACAAGCAAAGCTTCAAACAGAAAGACAGGTTTGCAGCATCTTCTAGAATTCTCAGAAGAAATAAAGCAAGAATTTTAAAATGATATTACAAATGAAATGAGAGCCCTAGAGGAAAGAATGAGAAAGGAGATAATAATTCTAGAGGAAAGAATTGGAAGGAAAATAATTCATCCGTAAAACAAAATAGTAAAATGGATTAGAAAACAGAATCTAATGATATGTTGTTCACAAAAGAACACACTTGAAACAGAATGATTGACAAAGAGTTAACAAAGGACAAAGACCTATTTATTATGCTACAGGTGAATAAAAAAGGGTTAAAAATCAAGATTTTAGACAGACAACAGTAAGAAGATTAGAAGAGATATAGAAATTACCTTATGCTTAAAGGCATCACAGGCAGTGAAATAATACCAATATTTACTATGTAAAAATGGATTGGGATGAGAAGAGTTTAGAGGTAGAGAGACGCTTAAGAAGGCAATTTTCACAGAACACATTTCCAACCCTGGCCAGACAGATTGCAAATATACCAGGAGTTTGAAGGGGTGAGAAAGTGTGGATAAATTGGCACAAATGTTTGTGGAATTCTTTAAGGATAAACAAAGCACATATCCTACCAATGTGTCAACTTTTTAATATAAAGAATAGAATAGCTCATTAGCATTGGTAAGAGATACCCCAAGGAAGGAAAGTGAAAAAAATCAAGGCAATGAGAAAAGAATTTTAAGGATAGAGATAGTACGCATTTCATTGTTATAAGGAATTCATCCATGAGGCATCCTCCTTAATGAGGAAAACTCTTTTCACATGATCCAATCACACTTAATGGATTCTTGCCTAGGTTCTATGATACAGGTGGCTATCTTCTTTGCAACTTGTAGTTTCTGAGAGTCTCCTAGAGATGCTAAGAGAAGCTAAGCCTTTCCCCAGGGTCACACAGCCAGGATGTTTCAGGGGCAAGACTTGAACTCAGGTCTTCCTGACTCTGAGGACAGCCTTCACGCTTGCTTTCCTTTTACTTTTTAGCAGGCAAAGGATTTTAAAAGGGAAAAGCTCAGCCAGGGTGCCTTTTGTCTCATGTCTCAGACCTGCTTTTAGAGAATCCAAGCATCATCATCATCACTGAATGAATTATAGGTTTAGATACATAAAGTTATTCCGATAGTCTCCAACTGAGTCTATTCTTTCAGTCTCTTTGTGGTTAGCTATGATCATTTGATTCTGTTCCTTCACACATTTGGCTTCATTCATAAGGCAACTTTGACATGCCGCTGGCAAGCCTTTTTAGATCTGCCTTTTGCTTCTTTTGACAATTTTCTATTCCATGTCCAATGGTTTGTACTTTTCCTGTTTCACAAGTCCTTGTTTTGTTTTCTTTTGTTTATAAGGGGGTGTGTGTGTGCGCGTGCGTGCGTGTGTGTGTGTGTGTGTGTGTGTATAATGATAATATTTCTTCAATCTCCTGGGTGTTGTCGCTAATGTCAGAATATCTTTATTTGTAAAGGCTTGAATATCACATATCTAAGTTAGAGCTATAGTAGTGGCCAGATTTAAAAAATAGCAAAGAAACAAGGAAAAAAATTATATTTTTCATTTGCTAATCAGTACTAATATATTTACATTTTCTAAAAATAAAAAGATTTTATCACTTTCTCTTTCAAATGTTCAAAAGAGACAGAGTAAGGACAAGTGCTAACATTTTTTTTTCCAGATTTTTCTTCTGAATTTGGATTGTTTCAGGAATAATGAGTCCTCTCCATCAATACCTCTTCAGATTCGTAATTTCACTCATGATCCCTACTCCAATGACACTGATCATAGTCCAACCACATTTAAGTGATTCTTGTTTGTGTCCTCCAGTATCTTCCATAGATGTCGATATCTATAAACAATGCAACCCTTCTTTTGGTCTTAAAAAAGTCAATGAATGCAAGTACTTCACTAAGGCTGTCCATTTTTATCCCTTATTTTTGCTACGTCACTGCCCTATCTCTTTTTCCAATCATACATTTCCTGAATGAGGTATATTGCTCTACTTCTTGCATGGTAATGTGAAATAGTGTACCTATAGCCACCACGTATCTCTCCATTCTTCATTTGGGTCATCTGTAATTTTTGGTGTTCAGCTAATATAGTGTTCTATGGCAATCTACACTATATCACCAGTGGAATAAGACTCGTATTAAAAATATAGATTTTTGTAGCTGGGAGAGAAATAATTTTGGGTTATTGAAAGCACCATTTGCTAAATGCAATCCACCTCACTCTTTTATCCCAACTTAATTCTAAGCCTAGGTTGTTATCTACCTACTATACTTGTCTAAGATACTGCATATTGATGGTTTAGATACAGTCATTTTTTCAGTCGTGTCTGACTGTTCATGACCCAATTTGGGGTTTTCTTAGCAAAGATACTGGAATGGTTTGCCATTTACTTCTCCAGTTCATTTTATAGATGAGGAACCAAGGCAAACAGGGTTAAATAACTTACCCAGGATCACATAGCCAATAAATGTCTGAAGCCAGATTTGAACTCATGAAGATGAGTCTTCCTAACTCCAGATCCAGTGTCACCTAGCTGACTTCATGTTGCTGGACTAACTCAATGGCTATACCTCTAACATTGTGTCATGATCAGGACAATAGACATTCATCATCCTTTTGTGTGGATTATTAGCTTGCTCTCTTTTGAGTGATGAAGTTCATTGAGGGGATTCTGTAGTATGATGGGCCTTGATACAATCAGGGCAAGATCATCTACAACCAAGAATATTTTGAGAGCTTCACCACCTATAGGGAACCCTCTTTCCATTTGGATTTTGTATGCCACATCCTCCATGACAGAGACATGCATGTGAGTTCCTATGTTATATCTTACTTGATATTAAAAGGTTATTGAACAAAATTATCTTCATAATTACCTTTGTCAAAGAACCTTGTACAATCTTAATATAGAACGAGAGATAACCTTTCGGTAGAGAGTCTTAAAAGCTGTAGTTTGCTCTACCATTTCAAATGTTTCATTTAAAATAAAAAGTAAACTGTGAGATCTTGTATTCTCTGTATCTTCAGCAATTATTACACTTGGAGTCAGGAAGAGCTGGATTCCAATCCTACCTCTGGCTCTTACTAACTGTGTGACCCTGGGCAAGTTTTGTAACCCCCCCCCCCGAGCGTCAGTTTCCTCATCGGCAAAATGGGAATACTAATTGCACTTCCCTTACAGTGTTCTTGTGGGAATCAGAGAAGATAACACAAAATTATTTGCAAACCTAAAATGCTATATGAATTTTAGCTTTTGTATTATTATTATTGTTAGTACAACTTCCCATTAGTACATTCCCAACAATGTAGAAAATCAGTCAATTACCAAGTATTTATGAAGTGCCCACGGTGAGCCATGCTAGGCTTTGGGATTACAAACACAAGTTACACACAAGGGAGAAGTGTGTAACAAGTCTGAAAGTTAAGCTGGAACCAGACTGAAAGGACTTTGAATGTCATACAGAGGCAGGGGTATGCTGTAGTCTGTGTGGCTTAGGACAGCCAATTGTTAAATTTTCAGTATGAGCATTTACACCTCTGAAACCAGCAAATGCTACAAATCAGGGCTTGATTTATTGTTTTGTTGGTTGTCTAGACTGAACAAGGTGTTAATGCAGATTAAACCTAAAAGTTTGTGGAGTGTGTGTGTGTGTGTGTGTGTGTGTGTGTGTGTGTGTATTGAGAGCTGATTGTTAAATATTTATTAGCACACTTCTATGGAAGAGTTTGAATTTGATCCTAGGTATAATAGAGAACCACTGGAGCTTTTTGAGCATCGAAGTAACTTGACTTTATGCATGTCACTTTGGCAGCTATATGAAGGATGGAGTAGATGTGGGAGAGACTCAAGGGAGGGACACCAACTAAGATCTTGCAATAGTGCAGGAAAGAGGTGATGAGAGCCTTTATTAATTCACTTGCAAAAGACTGCCTATTTCCTTTCCACATATCTACATCAAGGATATACCAAGGATAGATAATTTTTAAATGAAGATATTGTAAAGATAAGAAAAACTAAAAGGCCTGTAAGTTGGCAATTATTGATGCCCCCTTGACTGCATTTTTTTTGGTGGGGGGAAGGGCTATTTTTGATTTTTTTCCTGTTCATTTGCCATCTTTCCCTTTTTCAGATATCTTGAAAATTGATTCCTTAATGTTAACATTTTTTGTTTTTTAATTCACAGACCTAATTCTCTAGGCTGTGTTCATGGTATGTCTTAGTGCAATTAAGAAGCAACAATACTCTATTGAACCTAACAACCTTGATATTCATAGTGGTCATGGAGAGGAGAGCTGGAGAACACTGGCTGAATTTTAGTTTAATTCCCATAAAATCAGTAAGAGGAGGGAAACAGAGGTCTTACTATAAACAGTTTTAAGAGTAGGGAAACTAAATACTACATATTTTAGTTAGACTTGTGAGGAAATATAGTATTGTGGATAGAGAGCCCCAAAGTCAGAAAGATTTCAGTTCAAATCTCGCCTCTGACACATACTTGCTGTATGATCCTGAGCAAATTGTTTAACTTCTTGGTGCACTAAGGCAACTATTGAAAACTATGAGTTGTAGAACTCCTACTTATCTGACCTGGTAAAACAAGTTTCCTCACCAGGAGTTCCCTATACAAATGAAACCACTAGGGTTTTAAAAATTAAATAAATTGCATTTGATACATTTTATTAAACATTCCTGTGTATAAAACACTGTGCTAAGCACTGAGAGTGAAACAAAGTTTGGATAAAACATAAAACCTGTCCTCACAAAGCCTATAGTCAAATCAGGAAAATAAAATCCATAGATAATATATAACATGGTGTCATAGAATTGCACTGATATGCAAAGCAAAACCAGACATATGAGGTCTAAGGGAGAAAGTTGTTACTAACAAGAGACCAGTGAAAGTTTCCTTGAGAAGGTGCATTTGAATTAGATTTTGAAATATGGTAAGGGTTTCAACATTTGAAAGGGAAGATGGAGGATGTCCAGTCACGGGAACAGTGTCAGTAAAGGTGAGGAGCACAAAAGTACAAAATACTGGAGCACATTCAGGGGACCAAGGGCAGTTCAAATTGTCTCTAGGTTACAGTGATTAATGGGAAAAATAGGATATGAGTCTGGCAAGGCTGGGTTCACATGACCACATCTATTACAAAAGACTATCAGAAAGGTTTTGCTTTTTGGCATCCTGAGCACTTAACCCAGTGCCTGCACACAGTAGGAATTAAATAAATGTTGATGAATTGATTAATATGACATGACCTAGACAGAATACCTGAAAAGTTTTCTTGCAACCTTTGAATGGAAACTTCCACTAATTCTTGAGGCTACCTAGTCTATATTTGGACAGTTCAGATTATTAAGATGTGTTTCCTTAAATTGATCCCACATCCAGTTCTCTGCAACTCCCACCAATTACTTTTGTTTTTGTTTTCTGAGGCCAAGAAGAACAAGACAAATACCTCTTTTACATGATGACCCTTCAAGGACTTAAAGACAGCTCTCCCCATAAGGCTTCTCTGATCTAGAAAATTTCATCAATTTAACCACCAGACTTAGAATATAACAGATCTATTTACTGTTTGTCTTTCCACATGGGGATAGCAGATTTGGAAACTATCCTCCCTGCTACTGCCACTGACTGTCTCTGCCTTTGTCTGTACCAGGGAATGGCAAGGCACAGCCCAAGAGACAATTCTGACAGTTACTTATTTTTGGATAGCCAACAAGCTTAAAATGTTTTTGATTTTTGTTTTTGTTTTTTACATTTTAAAATAAAGTTGTATTTAAAAATGTAAAAACCATTCTTAGCTCACAGTCTTGGATATAAACTGGCAGCAGGCTAAATTTGACCCATGGATCCTAGTTCTATATTGTTCCCTCTCTCCTGAAGTGTCCTTCCCTGTATGCACCATGTGGAACTGAACTTTCCCACTCTTCCTGATAAGTCATAATTTCTTGACTCTGACACTTCATACAATTGGCTTCATTTGCACGGCATAGTTGGTGTGATACTAGCCCATATGCTTTCTAGATGCCATTAGCAGTTGCAGAGGGATCACCCTTTCATCCATCCAAATGCTCTTCTTTCTTGAAGTCCTAGACCAAGTCATTCCTCCCTGAAGTGAACCTTCTTCCAGTTACCCCAGCCCTAGTGGTCTTTCTTATCTCTACACTTCTATGACATATCTATAAAGACACGGTGGATAAAGATCATAATGTAAAATTATTTGATAATGATGATTCTTCACAGTGCATGAACATTTGGAAGTTGAAAGACACAAAGGTTTAATAATCAGTCAATCAACAAGAACTTATTAAGTGCTTCCTCTGTGCCAGGCATTAATCTGGGCTTTGTTAGGAGGTCACTTGGGTCATTCAGACATAAGGAAGAATCCAGAGAAGGGTTGTAGAAATAGTGAAGAAGATACAGGTCTAAGAAATGGTACAGAAGAATAACCAGCAGGAATTAGTGATGGACTAGATGTAGGAGGCACAGGAAAGAGAAGTCAAGATTACTTCAAAGGGATTAGTCTGATGAACAAAAGTAGAATGAATGATTCTAGCGACTAGCCTAGTTACTGGCACAGAGTAGATACTTAATGTTTGTTGAATTGAATTGACTTGACAGTAATGAAGACATTAAGAAGGCCTATAGGATTGGAAGGCAAAGATAATGATGTCAGTTTTAGACATTTGTTGTATTTTATAGGTGAAATATCCAACCAGAGATGTCCTAAAATCAGTGACCTATAAATAGATGTGTTCTCATTCTGTTAGTAATGTGCTTTTTCTTCCCAATTTCAAACTCCTTTGTGCCTCTGATTTTATTCATTCTTGTCCCACAAAAGCATCTGAACTCCTAAGGAAGATTGAATAGCTTTCTCTAAATCAAGTTATGGAATATATGTTGGTCGTTTGAGGCATTGGATCATTTACTACCCAGGGGGCCCCAAGTCTATCATTCAGAATATCTCAGGGCTAGCTTCTTCCATCCCCCCACAGCTGTCTGCTAGTTCTCTGCTTCTCCATGAATGTGACATGGACATTCACCATCCGCAGTGGTGCCTTAATAAACTGCTCCCTGAGCAAAGGAAGGGCTATCCTTTATCTGCACATTTCCCTTACACTTAAGTCTGGAGTCAGCAGGACTGCTGGTATTAGATCAGATAATCCTGAAATGCTCTTCACAGTATGGCCATGGCTACCTAAAAATGGTGCCTACATCCCATAATTCTGAGAAAACATCATCATCCACAATGAGACTTAATTAGAAGCCCTGCCAAGGGAGTATCCAGCATTTCCTGAAATTGAGTGAGCATCAGTCCTGTCACCAGCAATCTGTAAACATCAGGAGGTAGATGAGTCAACACAGGATCTCTCTCATCTATAAGAAGCTAGATGTTTAAAGCAATTGATGTGAAAAAAAAGCCAAGCAGAGCCTCTTCTAAGCAGGCTAGCCTCCGAATAAGTATGCTCTGATTCTAAACTAACAGCCTAACATCCAATGTGAAGGTGAGAATTTGGTGGGTTTGGAATATTGAGGTGATTTTCAAAGAGCATGTCTTATTTATTTATTATTCATTATATATTTATTTATTCTGTCAGAGATCTCATTTAGTACTTACATGTTCCCAGAAGAGAATAGCTTGGTAGGGGTGGCCCTTGAATTACATGAATGGAATGGAGAAGGGCCTATTTTAGAATGGAATGATGGAATGTGATTTTCTATGGTGACTACTTTTGGGGGCTGGGAATTCATATAATCATAAAGTGTTAGATCTGGGAGGGACCTTACACGTCACCTCCTTCAGCACACCTTCATTTTTTAGATGATGAAAGTGAATGCTACAGAGACAAAAGGATTTGCTTTAGGTCACCTAACTAATAAGGGACAAATGTAACTTGCAAGCCCATATTTTTCTGACAGCAAGCCCAGTGATTTTACTATTCATTACATTATTTACCATATGTTTGAAAATGTCCTAGGTAATATGTGTCTTAAAATAAAAGAAGTATAAGAAACAATTATTGTCCTCAAGGAATTTACTGCCTCAGGAGATACCAATTTTCTTATTATTGACAAGGGCCACCATCCTCCCAATCACTTAGGCTCTAAATCTGGGTGCAATCTTTGACTCCTCATTCTCTGTCATTCCCCATATCCAATCTGTTGCCAAATCCTGTCAATTCCACTGGCACAACATCTCTTTTACATACCCCATTCCATCCTCTGACACTTCTACCACCCTGGCATAGGCCTTCATCATCTCACACCTAGACTATTGCCAAAGGTCTTCTAGATGATCTCTCTGCCTCAGGTCCTCTTACTCTATTCCAGTCCATGTTATACTCAGTTATCAAAATGATCTTCTTAAAACACGGGTATGAACATGTCACCTCTCTCCCCGACTCACTCCAGTTGCTCCCTATCACCTCCAGGACAAATATAAAATTCTCTCTTTGGTTTTATAGCCTTTTATAACCTTGCTTTCTTCTACCTTTCACTATATTTCCATCTTCTTTCCACGTCCTTTTCAATGTGGCAACTAGCCTGCTTTTTATTCCTGGAACAAGACACTGCATTCCCCAACCCTGTGCATTTCATTGGCTATTTCCCATGCCTAGAATTCTCTCACTCTTCATCTCCATTCCTGGTCCTTCTTTAAGTCTCAAATAAAATCTCATCTTCTGCAAGAAGCTTTTCCTGAGTCCCCTTAAAGTCAGTGCCTTCACCATGAGAATATCTTCAATTTATCTTGATTGTATCTTGTTTACTTCTAGTTGTTTGCATGTTGTATCCCTAAGTGCTTAGTAATTGTTTGTTGACTTAAATTGATACAGTTTGTGCAAATAAAAAATAATGAGAGACCAGTGTAGTAGGGCAGAATATTACAATATTTAAAGAGACTCATCAACCAACATAATGAAAGTCATAGGGTCTTAAAAACAGAAGACAATTTCAAAATTCCGATTCTTAGGGAGAAGTTATGATTATAAAGCAGTAATACTGACTTTTGAAAAGAAATGAGTCAGAGCTTATAGAGGTAAATGAATGCTAATTTTTTAATTCATCCTTTTGGGGTACAATGTTATAATACATCACAATGCTTTTGGAATCACCTTTGGGAATTGCAAACTTTAAAGCCAATTTTCTTCATAAGAAAGAAATTCCATAAGAAAATAATTCATATCCTATTATATTTATATCCCTATATCATCAGTGTGTACATAGCTATATATATATATATATATATATATATATATATATATATATATATATATATATATATATATATATATATATATATATATATATATTCTTAACCCTATATTTTGTCACTATTCTTAGCATCAGAAATAAACCAATAAACCTGTTCATCTGGAATTGACTTGGAGCTATTTGGAAATTACAATATGGATCAATCAGTGAAAAATAAAATACTATCACTTGCTTAACACCCTCCAACTACATCTCAGATTTGCAAGATTCACCTTTCCTGATTTTTCTAATTCAACATGAAGAGTTACAAAAGGCTGATACTCCTCACCAAAAGAGAATTCTCTATTTCTATCTTGATTATGTATGTTGTACGTATGTATCTATGCTATTATTTACTGTGGAGCTGCTGACACTGTTGGTATTTTCAGCCCATAATAAACAAATTTTATCTGGACTTTAATAAAATTAAGATTTTTGAGACAATTTGGAATTATAGGATGTTAGTTTAAATCCTATCTCTGCTACTTACCCGTGTGTCCTTGGACACCTCACTTAACCTCTAGATTTCAGGTTCCTTGTCTGAAAAAAGAGGGGACTGAACTAGGTGATGTCTAAGGTCCCATTCCACTCCAAATCTATGATCACAATAAACATACATATAAATATATGCATACACAGAATATGTAACATGTATTATGTGTCATCTATATTAAGCTATTTATCTTATATATTAATGTATACATACAGCTATATATGTATATATGTATAATTACATGTGTGTATATATATGTATACACACACACATATACACAGAATTCAGCAATGAGAGTTGAGGCAACCTTTCTTTCCCTCGACACTTCCTCTCCCCATCTCACCATATGCCAGAAGAAAGGACTGAGAATGTATGCATGGGAAGAACCAAGCAGTTGCTACACAGACTGACTAGAGGCTGAGAATTAACACTAATCCTATACTTGCAGTGGAGATGCTGAACCTGTACAAGGTTTCAGTTTAACTCATGGGGCAAGAACTTCACTAGGTATGGGGCTATGAGTCTGAAAGTGCCAAGCCTTTGAAGGGAGAAATGGGTCTCAGAAAAAGGACTCTGTCAAGAACTTTATTAAGGGAATGGTTATAATTACTCACTGTCTTAAACAAACCTGTTCTTTGCTTAATGTTTTTGATAGCCTGAGTGCTTTCAGGGGAGCTGAGGTCCTTTTGAGAGACATCAGCCTGATTGGGAGAAACCCTATAGCAAAGGAGAGATTCATTCCACAGTATAGTGCTGTCTTTTAGATGATTTAGGATAAAGTGGAACAGGGAGTAGAGTAGAAGGACCACAATTCTTAGTGGAAATAAGAAGTTATTTTCATTCTGTTTCTGTGAACACATCTCTCAAGTAGAAGCTGTATTATCACCTACAGAGTGAAAGGGAAAGAAAACACACAAGGAATTTTTTAGTTCGGGGTGTCCCTAATTAGGAACTTGAGAGCTCTGACCAGCTAAGTTAATGCAGACCACAGCATGCCAAAGGGCTCTAGTATTTCTGATCATCAGCAATTGTTTCACATCTAGTTGGTGTAAAACCAAACTTCGTCGCTAATATGAAGAAGGTAGAAAGAAAAGAAGGAAATGTTCCTCCTATTTCTATGCTTTAAAGTATGTCAACTAAAAATACTCAGGTAATGTGGACTTATCACCTCCCCCAACAATAATCCAAATTTCAAAGACATCTGTCTTGAAACAAATTTCTATTCATCATTGGCAAGCCGCCATGTTAGTCTGAGTACCCCACATCATTCAGATTAGCTCTTAAAATTTTATATGTGCATTATAGTCAGCTATTTGGCTTATTTTCCTCCATTCCAAATTTAGCTGTAGGAGTCTGTCCTTTTCAAGGAACACAAATATTTTTGCAGTTCCTGGTTTCCCCTTATCAGGGTCCTGAGGTATTGATGTTTTTCTTATCAGAGTCAGCCAGCAGGCAAATCTGAGAATTAAGGGTCACAAATTACATACAAACTCCAAGCAGAACCCAATTAGAAAAAGAGGATTTTATGGCTCTGCAGTTCTGATAATTACATTATACCCAGGCATGTTTCTCCCTAAACCACCAAAATGTGTTTTTATAAAGAAATCAGTCTCAAGGTTTGTCATTAGGAAGTAAATAAACATGGATTAAAATGCTATTTGGAGCACACAAGCAGTAGCTCCCTAGTCCTCTAGTGGCTTGAAGGAGTTAATACAGTTTCCCCAAGGAGTTGAGTTATTGATTAAGCTGAATAGTACCTGCCCCTACCTCCTCCCATCCACAGCCATCTGTGGCACATCCACGAGACCACTTTGTAAGAATAAAATACTTAGGCACACAGTGAAAATAACATCAATAATTATAGACCAAACTTGTTTTTTTAACAAGTCAGATTTGAGGGGGAGAGCTTGTTTCAATTTAGACTAATATGGTTTCCCAAGAGTAGCTTATATACATAAGAAGTTGTCATGTGTCTTTTAAGCTACCACGGGGTACTTTGGTGCTCAATACAGTAATTCTCTTGTCTCCTGTTGGCTGAAAATCTAAAATGGTACTCCAAAGAGAGTCTCATGCAGGAAGATTCTGATGTTATTGGATATAAGTAGAAATATGGAAATTTGCTTTCAAACTTTTTTTTTGCCCTAAGAAATGATTGTGAAAAAAAAAACTGATCGAATGTGACATTATAAATCACTTTCGTTTAACTTCTGCTGCCACTTAGAGTTCAGGAATTTTTGTTGTTGTTGTTATTATTATTCTAGTATTCTCAAATTTTTATTAGCTCAGGGAAGTCTTCCTAAGTTACTATATGCCATGGGGTACAAGTATACAGTTATCATGAGGTAAAAAGTGACCTGAATTCTTTTGTCTAAAGATTCAAGTTTTGACCTACCTTCATTACAGGTGTTTGTCAGTCCAAGTCCCAGCCGATTTTTCCTTCACTTGCTACTCAAGTAGCTCTTAATAGGTAAAAATTGCCTTAGCCCTGGTTCCTCATCTCACTTTACTGTCTATTAGTAGCTGTCTCAGTTGTTTATTCATTCAGCAAACATTAGTTATGGTGCCTACACCATGTTAGGTGCTGATCCATTGAAAGCTTTTAAACACCTCTGAGGCTCCTATCTGATACTTATTCACACACACCATACAGAGGATTCAGATTTTGACATACCTGATATCTGTTGACTCTAATTTGGTAGAAGATTTTTTTTTTCCTTTTTACTTTCATGGTCTGTCATCGTGATTTATGTTAAGTGGGTAGACAACTATTTCTAAAATGCACTCTCACTCCTCACTGACTCTGTTAGGGCTTTGAGATCATAGGATCATAGATTTAGAGCTAGGATGGATCTTAGAAGCCATCAAGTTTACCCCACCTCCCTTTGCCGTTTTACAGATGAGGAAACAGGAAACCCAGAAAGCTTCAATGACTTGCAGAAGGTTGCATAGATAGTATGGACACACCTTGAAGCCAACATCAAAGGCAACACTCCATTGTACTACATTACCCCTTCACCTCTTTCTCTTAACTAAATGGACTGATGCAACTTTCAGTCAATAAGTTTTGCTTCAAGTTTTAAATCTATAATATTTTATATGCTATTATGTTTCTAAATTATTTTCTATTGCAAATTTGAGGAAACAATTATATAAGAAATGCTGTTAAGAGGATGGTGCAATTATATTAGAAAATTGACTTCTCTTTTGATCTGGGTGCTGTGAAATTATTTATTAAGTTATTAGAGGCTGTTGTCATAACGTTAAAAGCTATCAGATATTTAACTGGGTATATTTTGCCTTAAAAGTAAGAATAACAATTACTTGCTATGCAGGAAAAGCAGCCCCAAAGCACTTTGTAAAATCTCCTTATCTGTAGACTAGTCAGGTTCCTTAGGACATTCTACATGGACAAGGTCATAAAATTTTATCAGTCTTGTAACATGTTGTTAAATGTTATGAAATTCTAAAATAGTGAATCACTTTGCTAAGAAACTGGGATCCTCTCTTCCATTACAAATACTCACTGCCAAAGTATTGGGGGATGGAACTTATAAGTTTGCTTACAGTATTAGAAGTGATTTGCAGGATAATTTATGATTAGGAAAATTATGAAAAAATTAAACCCCAAACAGTGTATATTGAAGTTATATCTTGAACAAATTTAGTCTTAGTAGACTCCTCTTAAAGATTTATTTTTTATCTAGGGGGTTAATATACAGTACCCTAAAAGATGAATATCTGTTAGTCTGGAGGCTTATAGTAAAAAGCCAGTGTTTTTTTCTAGATTTTGAATGAACTATCATGTACCCACTATCTATGTGGAATTCCAGAATTTGATTATTTTCTTAATTTCTAATGATTGACTTTATACCAGGATGAGTTTAAACTGGAAAAAAAGAAGAAGAAATAGATGTTCAACAATTTTTTTAATGATTTTTTTTTTTTTTAGGAAAGGCTTGGTAAATTTTTTATTGTTAATTGTTATGGCAACAACCTAAGAGAAATGATAATAACTGTACCTAAACCTAAGCTGTGATTAGTGAAATTTGCTATCTGAGGTAAAATATTTTGGGACCATAATTTGATATTGTTGTAAGTTTTAAATTCAGGTATAATTGTCTGAATTATCATTGTCAGCAATCTACCATTTGAGGGAAATGTCAGGAGTGTTGTCCAAGAACTGCTACAGGTGGATGTCTATGTCTGAGAAGGTTGAAAGAATAGTCTTACTGGGTAATGTCAGGAGCCTCTTGACTCAATTTCCCCATTGTGTTATTTCTTTTTTGAACAGGAATGTTTCCCACTTGGTTAATCCTGAGCCTGGCTCTGATACCCTGTGAATAATGTGGAAACTTTGCCACATGATTGGGTCTTCCAATAAGTTAACTATGATTCTTACCCAAAATCAAACAGAACTAGGGATGCATTAACCTGTTATACCTATGATAAGTCACTCTGTGGTCTTAGGCTTAGGTCTGGAGGAACAGGCTTGATGTTGTTACAATCACATCTCTCCTTCCTTTCATAGCAAATCTCTCTAACCATAGAAAGCAAAACTATAATTTCTTTCAATAATGAATCTTCTTGTTGCAATGCTTCAGCACTTCTGAATTGCTATAATTAGATGCAAATACAAAGTCACCTTATTGGATAGCCTACTTTGATGTTCTTCTTATAGTTCTGTTGTTTATAAGGTTAGATCCATAAGGTTTGAGCTGGTTTTTAACACATGAAGTAATTGCCAGAAGGCCGATATGCTTAGATTTTGTCAAGTTTTACTAAATTATGTTGTCTTATCACTAGCAATCTTTAGCATCATTAGCTAGAGAATCTCCACAAGTGACATGGAAATGGTCAAGGAAATACTTCCACAAACTTGCTGTCATAATAAGGCACAAAGGATGCCATTCAGTTTTCAGCCAGCACCTCAGGGTCCACTGCCTTCCCCCCAGTCAAAGCTGACAGTGTGTCATTTACTGTATGAATCCTCCTGGAGACTTGAACCACACTTGCTCAAACACAAACTTGCCTGGTCATAAAGGTATGTCCCCCAGGGACCCAACCAGAGAATATCACCACACATTCTATCAGCATCTGGATCAACAATACTCAACTCCAGATCCCTTCTGAAGTTTGGTGAACCTGTAACCCCAGGACCTTTTTACCTAATCTATACCCACACCTCAATCCCATTCTTGCACAACTTTATCTGCATTCTCATTACCATAGGTATTGACCTCACCTTCTAGAACTCTACTGAGGCCTTGAAACTTGCCTCTTGATCTACAAGGCACTTGTCCAGGTACAAAAGGGGAGTAGTCTACATCCTGATTGGAGTCAGAGCCCTCCTGAGGGCAGTTCTCTGCAGAATGGTCAAAGAAGACATGCACAGATGCTTGAGAGACTCACAGGAAGTGCTTGCTAGACACCTGAAGGAACCAATCATGGGCAATGCCAAAGGACTTGACACCCTAGTCAAAGGACAGAGAATCCTCTGGGCCATAATTATAGATGACCACTAGCCCTACATTATATGCTTGCAGACCAAGGGGGAGTGTGCACCCTCCTTAACTCCTGTTGCATTTGGATAGAGCCCTCTCATAACATTTGTCAATGACCAGCTGTATGAAGAACAGGTAGGTGACTTCATAACCCAGATTCATTCTATCTCCCCAGGACTATTGAACAACCTGTTCTCCTGGGCCTTCCCCAGCAATTGGAGAACTTATACCTATGCAGCTCTTCTTAAACTGTAGGGTGTGTCTCCATATGGGATTGCAAAAATGTGGCAACAGTAAAAAGTTTCTGAAGATGCAACAATCAGAAATTAATTCAAAATCAAACATAAGGAAACTGAGGTATTTCTGGTAGCGCTTGCGCATATTGCATTGCACGACTTCACTGCAGCCTTGGTTCTGAACACAAAGCACATGTACTTTGCACTATGCAAACCCTTAGGCCACACAAAGACAACAAACAAAGTTTAAGAAGCCCTAATAGAGTACTTCTGGTACTCTTTATCTTGTGTCTTGTAGAAATTAAAATAAGCTGGTACCTTAGGACCTTTTTGAGTCACTGGATGGGTCATAAGCTTAAAATAAATTAAGACTTTTCCCCCACAAACCACTGCCTCTGTAAGAACTGCTTACCAAAGAGGACTGACCCTGACAGATCTTGTCAACCTGCTGGTCATGGATGTTCTCAAATACCAAGGGATGGATTGTTACTAGATTTGACCAAGTGGTCTTTAGAGCACCATGATAGCCTCCCTTAAGGGAGACTATAGCTTACAGAATCTCTTCATGGAAACCATTATTGTAAGATTAGGTGTGATGATCTTGAAGCCATCATTATGGTCTCCTCTTAAAGGAGGCTATAAGCTTATAGAGCATGGAAAAATACCGACAATAATATTTTCTGAAGGTTAGTACAGCTGTGTGTCCCAAATAGTATTTTGTCTACCAACAGGTATTTTTCTTCCCAATAACAAACCTCCAAAATAATATTTGCCTTGATATGCAAATCATCTAGCTCCACAGAGGGCACACCCCAAATCAGAACATAAAAACCTCATTCTTCGAAGGGCATTTTGGAGATACCCTTGCCTCTCTCAGGACGACACCTTCCCATTGGAGTATGCCTTGACTGCTGAATGGACCTGTTTCTTTGTGCTCCCCAACACAGCTCCACCCTTACATGAGTTCTACTTTATGTCAGTGTGCGTGCCTGAGTTGTATGCTGGGTTCTCTTTTCTCTCTCTCCATCCCCCTTCTTCCCCATTGCTTGCAATAAAGCTTTCCATTGAACTGATTCCCATTGTTTTATATGTTATTCTAAGCATCTAAACTCATTAAGCGGTTGTTTTCCCTGACTCTCTGGGTGGCCCATCGACCTTTCTTTAGACATGAACTGGGTACCCAGACAAGGATTTACCCTATTGATAGCTGTACCTCCACTGGAGGAGTAGGACATTATGAACCCAATTGTAGAAAGCAAGTGTCAATAGGAAACCCCTACATCTTCCCAGGAGGGACTTCATTATGCCAGAGTACTGTCATAAAACTAATTCTAAGCACAGTGCCTGGTACATCATAGCCACATAACTTAATAAATGCTTATTGACTATTGATTCTTCACTACAACACTCATTTCTTAAGGAGAATTAAAATTTCTTTAATTCTCAGCTATTTATTAAAACAACAAAGAAATATTTTTCACTTTAACTTCATGAAACATAGATGGCTACACCATCAACTTCAACCTCAAAAATAACTCAGAAGCTCCAGGGAGAGCAGAATTATATGGAAAGTACCTTGCTTTGGTTATTTATATGGGATAAACTTCTAAAATGCAAGAATTTGTAATCTGGATCTAATTCAGGAAGGCTTCGGTTGCTTAGTGCCCTGTGTGCCTCACTGCCAACCAATTGCTACTCTACTCCAATTCAATCAACTCATAGGACGTTTTTAACTAACTCACAGGCTCTCAGAGTTGGAAGGGACCTCAGAGACTATCAAGAAAAATCCAGATGCTATATAGAAGACTTGATTGGGGGTTTCCCAATGTAAAGCTCTGGTCTCTAGGATTCTCCTTAGTTATTTCTCTCCCATGATACTCAATTGAATTCTTTTTTTTTCTTTCAGTTTTTTGATCAAGATGCAAATGTCATCTTTTTTCCTTAAGCTTTCTCTTAGGATGAGGGAGGAATATTTGCGTAGATTATTATTAAGCCACCTTTACTGAGCCCTCTCCTTTGCTCTTTGAAGCCAACAATTTTTGCCATCAAAATCTGTTCTGTGGCTTTGCTAAAGTTAAAATTCTCCATGCAGTGTGCCACATATGCTCATCAAGTGATTATCTGTTGAATTTATAAGAGACTCTGAAATTACAGGTATTTTAAATAATCACAACTATTGTCTTTCTAAGTATCTTATGGTGTGGAAAGGAGTGGTAATGAATAGAAACAGAAAAGCAACACTAGAGAAAATGACCAACTAAGAGCCTCCTCAAAGGCATGATGATAATAACTGGTTCATACATGTTAATGATTTGCTTACACATAGATTAAAATGTAGCTCTGGGGCCAACTCAAAGTACATTCAAATCAGGAGGATTTGAACTCCCTAACCTAGCAGGTTTAAAATATTCTAACTCATCAAATTGCTTTCCCTGTGATAATTTAATACATCTTCTATTTAGCTAACATATTTTCAATACATTTTATAATATTGTTGAAATAAATGTCATTATCATAAAAGATTATGTATTAGTTCAAAGCTAGAATGTCAGAGCAGGTAGAGATCTCAGAGATCATCTCTAAACCCCTCAATTTACAGATGAAGAAAAGGGACTTGCTCAAAGTCACACAATTGGGATTGGCCAGATCTATGATTTAAACTGACTTCTTCTGACTTTTGGTCCACTGCCCTTGCCATTTTCCCCTCCTTTTTGTTTAATCCAGCTGAGTTTTTTTTTTCCTCCTTGTCTACTTCAATGGCAAAAACTAAAGAGATATATAACATCCCATCTGAGAATAACTTGGTATGAATTTCATCATATCTAAATATTTGTGCCTATGTGGAAACATAATCCGCACTTTGAGTTTTACAAGCACATTACAGCCATAAGATCAGTGCAAGAATATCTACTTAAATTACATACATAAAATTGGCTTCTCTCTGCACCATTCTCCCCGGTCAACCTTTCTTGGGCTTTCCCCATGCTAGTTCTAAACAACCCATTTATTAAACAGGAATTGCTCTACCAGAACTTTGTCACTGTATGCTCTGATCTTGAATAAAATTCCACAGTTCATTTCTGTAGCTGAAGTTTTGTTGTTCTACCAGTTCTTCTGAATTTCCTTCTGTCCATCAATCTTCCATACACAATCACATTTTGTGAAGTGGCCATGAGCATGATTCAGTTATATTTAAAGAAGACGTTACACATGCTAATCAAATCATGGCAGAAGTAATCCTTCTCTGATGTATTTGATTTTGACATCATGAGATAGGGGAAAATAGATGCTCCCTAGTCCAAATCTGGGGCAGCTGGGTAGTGCTGTGGATAGAATGTGAAGACTGGAGCACGAAGACCTAAGTTCAAATTTGACTTCAGACACTTATTAGCTGTGTGATCCTGGGCAGATCACTTTACCCTGCTTTCCTCAGTTACCTCATCTGTAAAATGAGCTGGAAAAAAAAATGGCAAATCACTTTACCAAGAAAACTCCAAATGGGGTCATGCAGAGTCAGCCACAACTGAAACAACTCAACAAGAATAAGCCTTTCCAGATTTATTATTTCACATTACTCCCCCTTATGTTTCAGCTAAATTGGCTTATTTCCTGTTTCCCCAAACTTAGCATCCTATCTCTTGCCTCCATATTTTTTCCAAGGCTATCTGCACCCCCGCCCCATTCCTGGAATACATTCCCTTCTTATCTCCATTTCTTATTATTCTCAGCTTTATTCAAAGCTCAACTCAGGCACCACCTTCAATTGGAGGCAATTCCTGATTCCCTTGTTATTATTGCTCTCTCCCTTCTCAAATTACCATCAATTTACCTCTCCATGAAAACTTTTCACAGTAGAATGTCAGCTCCTTGAAATCAGGGACTCCCTTTCATTTTCCTTTTGTGTCCCCAGGAATTAGCACTGTGCTTTGCACATAATATGTACTTGTTGAACTGAAATGAGAATTATGAAGCCAAGGACTCCAATGATTAATTAGAGTAGGTGGGGAATTGAACTAGATTAGATTGGGCATTTGATAACAGGGAACAATGCAGGATAATGAAGAGTCAAGTCTATCCTGGAGCAGGAGAATAGCTACAGCCAAGCATTGATCAAAAGGCAAAGAGGCAAACTGCAAGAAGATGCTTATGATCTTAGCAACTTCTGACTTAAAAGTTTAGAAAGAAACTCTCCCTCCACCCTTCTCAAAAAAAAAAAAGCTATGAAACTAGATGATAACCAAATAGAATGGACTCTCCAAAACAACCCTCTTAGGTTTCATATATGAATATTTTAGTTTAAGATGCCATGCCTATAAGTTCTTAGTAGACAAGAACAAAGGCAAATCCTTCTTTTGACAACATTCCCTCCTCTCCCCAAGCCCCACCAGTCCCCACTGCCATTGTTGGGAGGCAGCATTGCACAGTAGAAAAAAAAATGCTATTTCTTGAATCCTAGGACCTGCTCCTGACTTTCACTACCTGTGTGACCTTGGGTATGTTTGCTTAACTTCTCTTGACCTCAGTTATCTCAACTGTAAAATGAGAGCATTGTACTGTGTAGCATTTGAAGTCCCATTCAGATCTGGATTTATGATCCAAAGATTATGTATAGCATACCAATAAGGACATAGCAAGTACTAGGGCTAAGGAGTTTATATTTTATACTATATAGAAGTAAGAGGGAGCCAACGAAAGCTCCTGAACAGGGCTGAGGTGTAGTTAGACCTATTGGTGGGGTGCTTAGGTAGTTGTACTGGGACCCCAATTCCATGACCATATTTCTCTCTAGCCTCAGAAACACTATCCCTGGCAGTTTCTCCCCAGCCCAAGGACACTGTGCCTAGCAATTACTCATGAGTGAGCCCTAGCAAGACCCTTATCTCTCTCCTTGGTGCAGTAACAAACAGCAACTGAAGGAATTATTAGTTTGAACTGGCTTTGCACTGGGTCATAAAGATATTCTTACCCATTGCCTCCCTGCCTCATTATCTACGTCCTGGATTCCTCATTATCTGTATTCTACACCTAAGACATACGTACACTCCCTACACCTATCTAGTCAAACAAGACATTGACTGGTAGCAGACTGGACAACTCTCAGTTCCCCCTGACCGCTGTTTAAGTTAGTGACACAGCAGGACTAAAACCATACCTCCGTGTGGCCTCCCCCTTGGGGGCTTTTCCTAGTGAACTCTGGGTAAAATGCATATGCAGTAGATATAAAAAGTTCATGTTCCTTTAAGAACTGACCACTCCTTAAACACTCCCTAATCTCGCCCTGAATCACCTAGTTAGCATATTTGGCATATGTCTTATTACATTTTATTCTATAGAAACTTTAACTGCACCCCTCTAAGGTCACAGGTTCCTTAAGAATCTTTGCCTGCTGTATAGTGTAACAATAAATCTTTGCCAAATCTTTGACTCAAAGAATACTTGAGTCTGTGAATTCATTCCAGACAACACCGTCCTGTACTCCAGTCTTTGAGAAGTCTCAACCTCTCAGACCACAGCACTATGACATAGGAGGATTACACTGGCAGCTGCAGGGAAGCTGGACTGGAGTGGGGAGTGATATTCCATGCAGGGACACCAATATTGCAATAGGGTAGGCAGAAGGTAATGAAGCCTTGAACCAGAAACCCTTGTTCCCATGTGAAACAAATGGAAAAGTCATATTTTCTCTTCACCTACTTCAAATATTCCTAGTTTCAAAGTTAGAAGATTGAGATCATCTAATCAAAGTCTCTCATTGTAGCAGCTGAAGAGACTAATGAGAGATTTAAAGTGACTTGGCCAAGGTATTCAGGTCCTCAGACTCCATGAATACCATAACCTCCAATTCTCTGTGCTCCTAGAATATTTATAACCATAAAAAATATCATCCTCATCTCCACCTTAGTATATAAACAGAGGCAGGGTAGCACTATGGATAGGATGCTGAAGGTGGAGTCAGGAAAACCTACATTCAAATCCACCTCAAACACTTGCTAGCTATATGACCCTGGACAAGTCATTTAATATCTCTATTCTTAATTTATCAATCATTATTATTTATTAATTATATATTATAATATATCAATAATAAACTATAATGTTAATTGTGAATTAAGATATGAAAATCAGCAATATTACTACTATATTGGTAACAATATACATAATTCTATTAAATTATGGCTAATTTATTATTATTATTAATTTCCTCATTTGTAAAATGAGTGGGTTGGACACGATAACTTCTAAGGTCCCTTGTAGCTTTAGATCTATGATCCTATGAAAATAGTAGGCCTTGAATTCAGGAAGACTGGTTTAACTTCTGCTTTTGACATCTGCTGGTGGGGTAACTCTGGACAAGTTTCAAAACCTGTCAGTGTTGTAGGCATTTGTCTAAGCTACAGATGAGGGGTTAATCTACATTGGTAGAGGGAATTTCCTCACCTGGGAGTCCCCATTCCAATGAAATCGCAGGTCAAGTCCCTATGATACTCTTGAAGAAGCCATGAATCAGAGTAATTAACTATATGTGTGGCAAATAGTTGGGAAATTGGCTGCACTTTGGTTTACAACTCACATTATTTTGATGGAAAAGACCAGTGAAAAGTTAGAACAAATAATTAAAGATGAATACATATTAGAACTGTTGTCACCCAGCAGCAGCTGTAGAATCGTGGACCTAGCACTCATTTTAGCCACATGTCTTAGATATCTGGGACACTGATCTGCCTAGTGTCCAAGGGCAGATGAACTTGGTCTGGAACAAAGGGAAGATGAACCACTCCTATATTTATCCCCATGTCTCCTACTTCTTTTTACTGCCTTTGTCATACAGATGGTACTGCACGGACTCCACAAAGATGGTGGTAAGGGCAGAAGTACCTACAGATACTAGGATATCCTGCACCCGCAAGAGGGTCAATGGACACTGAGTTGATGGATATGGTGGGATGATCAGTAAGGAAGGAGCAGAGAATAAATTGTACACTGGCATTGGGGTAGCTAAGGTGGTATAGTGGATAGAGTGCTGCGCCTGGAGTTAGGAAGACTCATTTTCCTGAGTTCAAATCTGGCCTCAGACACATACTAGCTGTGCAACCCTAGGCAAGTCACTCAATCCTGTTGGCCTCAGTTTACTCAACCGTAAAATCATCTGGAGAAGAAAATGGCAAACTGCTCAAGTATTTTTGCCAAAAAAATACCCAAATGGGATCACAAAGAGTCAAATATAATTGAAACGACTGAACGGCAACAACAAGGGTACAAAACTAGTGGGTGTCTTTGGGTTTTCAACTCATATGTTGTGTGAATGACATTCCAATGCAATGGTGGTACCCACTCTGGGACTACATACTCCTTTTATGGGTGTACCTAATGGCTGATTAGCTACTGGGCTTAATATCCAATTTAGTAAAATAATCCTAACCACAGAAATAAGCAAACCACAGCACAAAAAGGACAGAGACACCAACAGGCAATTCCTTCAAACCTTCTAGAAGTGGAAAAGAAATAGCTTCCCATCAGTGTCAGAGGTAACGTTTTACAATCAATTTCAAGCATTCTTATATGACTCATCAGAAAGTGCTTGGAGGTTAGGGCGTGTAAAACTTGGTGTCAGGGGTAGCTGCTGAATTAAGAGACAGGATAACCCAGCTCTGATGCTTCCTGTGTGACCACAAGCAAGTCACTGCATCTCTCTCCAAGCTTCAGGCACCTTCTTTGAAAATCAGGAAGGAGAACACTTAACAGTATTGACATTACAGTGTTGCTATGAGGCTTAATGAGTGGTATAATGGAAATAAAGCAGTTTGTCATTTTAAAAGCATGGTATGAACAGAAAAGGAAAAATAAAAAGATGCCAAATTCTGCTTTCTGTGACATGAATTTTCAGTCATAGGATCATGGGATCACAGCTCTAGAGAGTGATGAGGAACTTCAGGGATCACCTCATTCAATACTCTCATTTTATAGATGAGGAAAACAAAATTAAAGGAAGGGAAGTGGATTCCCTCAAGATGTCACAGAGAGTATAACAGGCAGGATTTGACTATACTTTTCCCATTAAACTACTTTGTTGTGGTGGTTGTTCTGTTCAATTGTTTTTCATTTATGTTCAACTTTTCTTTGTGACCCAATTTGGAGTTTTCTTGGCAGAGATACCAGAGTGGTTTGCCATTTCCTTCTCCATCTAATTTTACAGATGAGGAAACTGAGGCAAACAGGGTGAAGTGATTTTCCCAGGGTCACACAGCTAGTAAGGAAGGGTCAGAGGACAGATCTGAACTAATTTCTAAAAATTATGCTACTCTTTTTCTAAGGGCTTTTAACCCTAACCTAATAGATTTAAAACTAGAAGGAGCCTTGGAAGTTATCTCGTTATCTATGCTCTCCTGTATTTTTATTGACTTCATTGACTGCTTCCCAGTTATATTTTAATCTCATTCAGTGGTACTGTGGAAAGTTGAAGCATGTGTTTGTCACCTCTGATCTAGTCTAATCCCTCATATTACAGATGAAGATACTCCCTAAAGAGGTTAAATGCCTCACTCAGGTAGTTAGTTATAGAGCCAGGACCTTGATCCTCTGGTTCCATGACCAGCGTATTTAATACTGGGCTGCACACTTCTCTTCCTACAACTTGAGTATGCTTCCTGGGTTTCTGTCATATAAGATATATCGCCTTGCATGCAGACATTCCACACGTTCATTTGCTGATTGGCTTACAATTAGTAGAGCTTCAGTGCCAGGAGGAGACTGAGGACCAGAGAGGGGATGGGGATGGCCACCCCTGCAGCAAGTGTCCAGAGAGTACCATTTACTAACTACACTCATAGTCTGCCTCCCTACTTGCCTCAAGAACCCTTGGTAACGTCATAGGCCAAATATTCTGTAGTCAATCAGTTTTGAGGCTACCAACTGTGAATTTTTCTAGGGGTTTTTTGACCACATCATCCTCCTTTTCAATAAACTCCTATAGCTCTCTGTTACCCCCAGGATCAAATATAGAATGATCTATTTATCATTTCAAATCTTTTACAACTTGTGACAACCTATTTTCTGGTCTTTTTATGCTTACTCTCCTCCACCTAATTTATGATCCAGCAACATCTGCCTTCTGTCTCTCTCCCACATAATACTCCATCTTCTCCACTCTGTACCTTTTCTAGACCATTCCCCATATCTGGAATGCTCTCCCTCCTCACCTTTACTTATCAATTTCCCTGGTTTCCTTTAAGACTCAGTCCAAATTTCATATTCTATGAGTGTCTCTCCCCCTTTTCCTCACCACACCCCTCACCTCTGCTAATTCCTTTCCTCTACTCCTTATAAATCTTGCATCTACACTGTTGCCTGTATGTTGCCTCGAACAGAATGTGAGTTCCTTGGGGGCAAGAGCTGTGGTTTTGCATTTATTTTTATCTCTATCACTAAGAACAGTCCCTGGTATATAGTAAGGGTTTAATAAATGCTTGATTGACTGACTGACTGACTCTCCATAAATCAGATCAACCTACCAGACTAGACATTTCTGTAGTTGACTTGGAGCTTCCAAGATAATATACCTTCCCACCCAGGATTGTTTTGGTTCCACTCCACCTCCTACATTTCCTAGAATTTTCTCCATCTGGTACACATACTAGTCTTCTAAGTTTCTATCATTATGGTGTCAACAAAGGTCTTTCATTAGACTTCTGGCCGTGCTGGTATTTATTCCTAATTCCTCCCTTTCTTTCAATGCCAAGAAGAGAGACTTTATTCAATGCAGTTTAATAACTCTGTCTTGACTGATTCCATCAAGCAAGGCATATGACGACATGTAACTAGAGTTGGGCCCAACTTTGTGATTAATTTATTAAAAATACATACATGGTGGGATCCAGGTCTGAAATTCCAATGGAAATGTGAAATTTTGAATACTTCTCCCCATTTCTTCCCTCCTCTGGCCTACTAATCAATCTTTCCAAAGAGTCATAGAAGCTGTTTTTAAAAGATATTTATGTTGGGATTTTTCCACAGTAGAAATGTCAGGAGCCATAAGAATTCACGGGTTTCATGAAACGCCATAGAGCTTAGCTCTCCTGCAACTGTCATTTAACCAGACACAGGAGGTTACAGAGGTTAAAAATAAGAGGACGCTCATGTGTGCAACCCTGAAAGTCATCATGGGTGAATATGGTCAATAACCATCACTTAAGCTGTATTGCTATACTTTTATGTGGCAATTAAATTTATATGTCTGCATGTTTTATTAGTTACTACAGTATGTTATGATCTAATGAAATTTAACATTCAGCTAGTATGAATTCCAGTGTTTTTATGGTGTCCATTTCATCTCCTAAAGTAATTATTTTTCATGTGGAAAAACATAAAAGTACAACCCAACCTCAAAATCGAACGGCATCATCAAAACGTAGGTAGTCATTTTTGACTTGGTAGGGCAGGCCAGCTCTCCACACCCTCTATGTTACTCTAGGTTATTCTCCATTGATTTCTTCAGGATAAGGCCTTAAGGAAGACATGGTTAGGGTGCAGAGGTTGGTGTGGTAGTAGTAGAGAGGATAGATTGGTGGGGGAAAAAAAAATGAAGTCCCCACCAACTGGGTACACTGGGAAAGGATGTCATTGGGGATGAGCAGAAAGCATTCCAAGAAGAGACCTGTAGAGAACACCAGGATAGCTATGATCAGAATCAGGGCTGGAATGCTCTGGAGAACTTAAGTCATAACCCAAGGCTTAGCATCTTTTTTACCTGGCCCTTCTATCTTTAGCCCAGACCTGTGATTTCATTAGCATAAGCGAATATTGCTGAGGAAACCCCTTCCACTGGAGCAGATCTGTGAGCATCTGAGTCTTAGAAAGTTGTCTGAGGAGCTAGGAGCAGTTAAATGATTTGTCCAGGGTCACACAACCAGTAGATCTCAGAGAAAGGAATTGGACCCAGTTCTACCTGATTTCAGGGTCATCCTTCTATCCACTATGCTACACTGAAAGTCAGTCAATAAACACTTATTAAGCATGGATCATGTACCAGGTACTGTGCTAAGTGCTGGGGAGACAAGGAAAAGTCAAAAGATGGCCCCTGCTCCCTACAAACTCACAATCTAATGGGGGAGGCAACAAGTAAACAACTATGTACAAACAAGCTATATAACAGGATAAATAGGAAATAATCAACAGAGGCAGACACTCAAATTAAGAAGGATTGAGAGAGGCTTCCTGTAGGAGGTGGAATTTTAATAAAGGAAGCCAGGGAAGTCAGGAGACAGAGATAAGAACATTCCAGGCATGGGAGACAGCCAGAGAAAATGCCCAGAGTGGGGAGATGAAGGGTCGTCTTGTAGGAACAGCAATGAGGCCAGTGTCACTGAATCAAAGAGTATGCTGCCTTTTGCATGGCACACAGGTGACCGTTAACAAGTTCTTGTTAAATTGAATTGAACCATTGCAGTCCCACACAGATTGAAGGAAAATTATCCTCTTATATTTCCATGGGACTGTAAGTTGTGGCCTCTCCCAGGGTTTTACCAGAATTTATTAACATCTGGGAATATCAAATTTCACCTAAACTGTCAAGTTGGTGATGAAAGCCTGAAATGGTGACCAAAACTCAAATAAGATTGGGAGATAAAGTAAATAAAGCTATCTGTTGTTCTACTGAGGGACCAGAGCAACTAGAGGTATAAGAAAATAAATCTTAGTCTTCATAAATCAAGAGAATGCAAATGTAATAAATTAGTGATGGGACAGGTACTTGGCTAACATCGAAATGCTGAGTAGGAGCTTTTCTTCAGTTCTTGGGAGTCCATCTGCAAATTACATTAGCATTTTATAAGGTCATTTGAACTACCATTTGGTTAACATTCATTCTGTGAAATGTGATCTGTGCCAATTCAAAGCCCCCAGCCTAGTCTGGCTTTCCATATGTTGTGGCTATCAGGACTTATACTTACTACATACATAATATACCAGCATTTATGAGCTGGGGATTGCTTGGATTCCATATAATTAATATTGTCTAGCCTTGGAAAGAAAAAGTCAGCAGCCAGATGAAATACATGATTCCTGCCATGATTCCAGAATTTGATTTTTACTTGCATTTAGTTAAAAGAAAGAAAGACAAAAATCCAGAATCTGTTTAACCTCATTTTCAGCATGATTTTAAGCTTGTTCATAATACAGAGGAAATAGCCACAAGGAAGCTGAGGAATCGATGTAAATGTGACCAGCTTTCAGCTGCATTGCCACTGGAAATAGAAAAAATAAATCTTTGCTTAAGATGAACGCTGGCAAGCTTCTCTATCCTATAAAATTTGATTTAAAATATTATTTAGGAAATTAATGCCCCTTTTATGTAGATGGCAAGATATTTCAGTACCAAGCAGGAGGATGCAATGAATCACAAGTATCATTAGCTGAATCTTAGCCACCAATGATTCCCCAGGACAGGCTTCCCTTAGACCAGCATTTTCCAAATTCTCACTGGACAAAGGTCCTTTTTAAAACCTCTAAAACACTGTGTGTGTGTGTGTGTGTGTGTGTGTGTATTTGATGGACTCCTGCAGCAGTCTGGTGAAGCCCATGGACCTATTATCAGAATTGTTTCTAAAATGCATAAAATAAAAATATATAACTTACAAAAGGAAGGGAATTATACTGAGTTATTGAAATATATTTTGAAAAAGTTCACAGACTCCAAGTTAAGAACTCTTGCTTTAAACCTCAAACCCTGACTTGATTTGTGCCTAACAGTGTGTGGGGTCCATTTGCCCAGGCCCAAACTTTAATTTTTTTGGGAGAAAGGTCATGGTGGCCCCACACCTGGGTGAGAGCAGGCTTCTTTCCCCATCTGTGCATGTACTGTGGTTCTGACATCTGTTTACAATGTTACCAGCTGGCAGATTATTAAAGGAATCTATTTTTAGGGATATCATTCAATTATTTTAGTTATTTTCCTCTTGAGTTTCAAAATTTGCTTAATGTAACTTTTTTTTTTGACTAAGCGTGACAGATGTCAACAAAATATAAGGGTGATTTTTTTAAATGACTAGGGAAAATATCAGGGACATTGTTCGGCTGTGTTGAGAAAAGGAAAAAAAAAACACCAATTATTTAAAAATTGGATTCACTGGCTTGGATCAGAGGAGAATTCTCTGAGGCTCCAGAATTCCATTTGTGGGGATGTTTTGTTGAATGCCAGCATGAAGGCAGAAAAGCTCTCTAAGCCCTTGAAAACAAAACGTTCAGAAGAAGAAATGACCCATTCCATCTTTTCAAATGAAAATCTCTAGAAAGGAAGGGCCAGAGGAGTACTTTTCAAGGGGTTTCTTACTTGAAAAATCATGGATGAAGGCTTCATACTTAATTGCTTTTCAAATTGCTACCAGCAAGAAACCATTTTGATAATAACAAAATCAAAGTAGAAAAATCAGTTGATGTCTGGTCCTGCTCCATGTCTTGCAGTCATATCATCAGCTCCCAAAACAGAATGTATGAGAAAGTCCAATAATCATGCTGATTCTTTTCCTTTCCTATGGTTTTTATTAGGCATATTGTGCTTAATATCTGTCTTTCCATATAATCTCTTAATATATATTCCCATCTGTTAGTTCACTAAAAAAAAATGAATGAGGAAATAATTTGGACTAGATAACTTCTTACAATTTTTCTAAAATTGCAATTATATAACTTTATAATTTTTAGATTAAAACTGTTCTATTCATTAAATTGCTTAATAAATTATATGACACATGTAATTTATTAAGTAATATAATGAATGGAACAGTTTATATGTATGTATATAAATATGTATATATACCTATATATATATGTATGTATATAGGTATGTGTGTGTATCTATACATGTATACATATACATATATATAGGTGTGTATCTATAGGGGTATGTGTATATATAGGTGTGTGTATATAGGTATGTATATATATTTGTGCATGTGTGTGTATCCCTATAAAATTTTTGTGAAGCCTGTAATTTGTACATCCACATAACCTTACTCCAGTGTCACGTTGTGGTAAAGATGTGATCCTGGTTTCTCAAAGGCTATACCCGTGAAAGCTTCGGCAGGTTACCCCATTCTAGAAAGGCTTCAAGTTCAGTACCTGCAGAAGACCAAGTCTGCTGTCTGAGGAACCAACTCACTAAGAATGGAGAGGGCCCTCACCTGTGTCTTGGTCAATGGGTAATGTATTTTCTTAGCCATGGCAACCCTTAATACAAAGTAAATAAAAAGTGGTCCCCAATACCACAATTCCTCTTCCTTTTCCACACTGATGACTATAGATTGGCAGAAAAGTAGGTCAATTTTTTTGAGAAGCACCCATCATTTTTAGACTGTTGATAAATATGAACTGCTGGTACTCTAATGTGAGATACTTGTCCAGTGATTAATGAACAGACATACTATTGGAAGAACTGGATTTTATCAACCTTGACATCCTTGCAATAAATGAAATAAGTAGTCAAAAAGGAAACTGCAACTCAATGGAAAGATGGTTGACAGGTTCTCCTTGGAGAGACATGAAAAGGAGTTGATGGAATAGGTTTCATCATGAGCCCAAAAGTAATAAGAAGGATTTCACTGGGAATTTGTTCATCTTGTCTTGTGTGTTATGATGAAACAAAGGGAAAAGACCACCACAGAGATACTGGCAGCCCATGTACCAGCATCTGTTGCAGAAGACAAAGAAACAAAGAAATTCTATGATGAAATTGACAAGATCTTCTAAACCAGGAATTCTGTATTGGAGAGTAGTGGATAGATTTCAGGGGGTCCATGAACTTGGCTGGAAAAAAATTTACATCTTTATTTTCATTAACCTCTGGTTGAAACTTAGCATTTCTTTGAATTACAATGAAATTTAAAAAAACCCCATTACTCTGTGAAGGGATCCATAGGCTTTATCAGATGGCCAAAGGGATCCATTATACACAAAAAGATTCAGAATCCCTGCTTTAAACCAAGTCAACATATATTTTAATTCTCAGTGATTTCAGTGCAAAGTTGATTAGAAAGAATGTAGTAAATAAAAAAGTCTTGTTTAATAAGTGAAAGACACCAAAAGCTAGTCAATTACTCAAAAGTGTCATCCATATATTTTATGAACACTTTCTTCAAGGAGATGGTCAAAGAGATATGGAATTACATACATTATGGATATGGTTTTTTGTATATGCTGGCTTTGCTGAAATGTTTATTTTAGTTTTAGGGAGGGATGGAATGGCACGTAATTAACAAGAAAGGAGTGAGTTATTAAAAAAATAAAAAGCGGCAAAAAACATTAAAAAAAAAAGAAGACTCAAAAGACACTGTATTTGGTGAGCACTGAAATACATCACCAGAAAGAAAAAAAAACCCACTCTGTATTAACATATAGGATATGATTGGCCAGTGACAGAAATAATTTCAGAATCAATTGTCTATGTACAGTCAGGCTATTAGAACAGAAGGTCACAACCAATATCAATTTGTAAAAAAAAAAAAAAGGAATACAGACTACAGAGAAGAAGACAATATGCAAAGTAACAAAAGCTTCAGCTGGACCTATTCACACTAACTTCTGCTGTCAAAAAAAGAGGAAGTAGAAAAAGGTCAAAATATTGACTTTGACTTTTTACTATTTCCTACTAAAAACTAACTGCATTCCAGCCTAGCTAAGTGCACAGAGGCTTATAGCCAGAATGTTGGCCAATAGGTATTGAAGTTTTTGACCATGGTGATTTAGGAAACATTTAAATCTATTGACCTTTAGTCCTTGACTCTTTCTGCTTCCTCAGTGATGGTGGTAGAGCTATGGAAAAGGGCCATAAGGCACTAACAGTCAAATAGTTAGGCCATCTACAGCCATTTGTTTCACTATCGAGAGTCAAACATCTACCTGAGTTCGAATCTGGCCTCAGACACTAGCTGTGGGAACCCTGGGCAAGTAACTTAACCCTTTTTGCTTCAGTTCCTCATTTGTAAAATGAGCTGAAGAAGAAAATGGCAAACCACTCCAGTATCTCTGCCAAGAAAATCCCAAATGGGGTCATGAAGAGTTGGATGTGACTGAAATAAATGAACAACAACAACAAAGGCAGACAGAACCTTAAAACAGGGGCCGCTGATGTTTTCTCTGGAACATGTTCATCTTCAGTCTTGTCTCTGCCATGACTTCTTTCAAGTCTCAACTTTGGTTTTATGCCTAACTTTAATTTCTCATTCAGAGGATTTGCAGTAGCTTCTAAGAAATTGGCACGGCAAGTTTTGATCAATAGGGGTCACCTTGTTACGGCACTTTCATTGTTTATATGTCAGAAACCTATCTGATTAGCTATTGTAAATTAGGAGATCTGGGTTTGATTTCAGGGCCTGACACTAATTTGCTTGGACAAATTACAGCCACTCTGGTCCCTGTTTTCTAATCTCTAAAAGGAGGGGAGTGTTTGCTATGACCCCTAAGGTTACTTCCAGGTTTTTGCAACAAGATTTCTTTGAAACAGAATAACACCATTTTTTAAATCTGTCTACACAGACCAAGTAAAATGGAGAGAATCATACTCTCAATGCCTATTTTATAAAGGAAGAGAGGGACCTGTCCACACAGACCAAGTAAAACGGAGAGAATCATACTCTCAATGCCTATTTCATAGAGGAAGAGAGGGAGGGAAGAAGAGGGGGAAAGAAAGAGAGAGGAACAGAAAGGAGGAGAGTCAGTAGATAGCTGAGTAACTGCTAAAGTCCTACACCATTACTGCACCACCCTTCCATGCCCTGATCAAGATATTTTCCTGAACTCCTCATGTGGACTATTTGATACTCTGAGGCAGAAGACAGAGGTAAGGAGAGCTACCACATTGTTCTCAAAAGGTGAGTCCTTCTGTGTTACGCCAGAGGGAACTGAGAGTCTATCATGAATGAGGCCAGTAAAACCCAGATCCTGGTGTCACATTGTTAAATCACCTCATTTAATTTGCCTCAGTACTAGTAATGCATTCCATGGGATAGTGGTTACTATTACTGGAAATTTGAACCTTTCATAACCATAATGATCTTCATCCTCCAGAGTTCTTTCACAGTGTTTCTCAAAGGGACCCTGAAAACCTTCTGCAAATAATAATTCATGAATTCACCCTCTACTCACGCTGAGAGATCGTCCTTCATGTTATTTTGGAACAACAGTATCGATAAAAGTTTATTTTAAAAATAGGTGACAAAGTAAGCAAGAGAGTCCATCCATGATTACACTCAGTATCATACCTGCTGGTGTGGAATGAAGATCACAGCCTCGCACCAACTTCCCTTACAGCAACAGGAAGATCAGCTGGTATTCTACATGGTCCGATAGCAAGTCTGTCAAGACTTTGGTCTCAATGGCCAAGCAAAAATTACAAGGAGCCTGTTTGTTTGTTCCGATACTCTAGCCATAGCCCTCTGCAGTCTCAGGTCTAATTCATCTTTATTTTGGTGGTGATTGCTTAAAGTGTCCATTTAACATTAAAGGTGTGTCTTGGGAAATCAATCCAAGTCACACACACTCGAAGAATCATCTCTGGATTCCAATTGTCTGTTCAATTTACTAAAATGATGTTCTGTTATGGTATGTTTTACTGCCTTCATTTTAGGACAAAAGAAATTCTTCAACTGGGTGAGACTCCCACTAGGAATACTGAAATCATTATGTGTTCCTGTGAAAGTGAAGGTAACAATCTCCTTATTGAATTTTTAGGGGCATAGCTTTACTTATACTTCTGGAAAACTCTTTCTTGAATGTTTTTCTTAAAAAAATACACTTTCAGGTTTATTATCCATTCTGGGTAGTTAGGTAGTTCAGTGGATAGAGTACTGGACCTCGAGGCAGGAAGATCTGAGTTCAGATCTGACCTCAAATCTGACCTCAGTCTCTTGCTAGCAGTGTGACCCCATTGGGGGTTTTCTTGACAAAGATACTAGAGCAGTTTGTCCTTTCCTTCTCCACCTTATTTTACAGATGAGGAACTGAGGCAAACAGGGTTAGGTGACTTGCCCAGGGTCACATAGCTAGTGTCTAAGCCCATATTTGATCCCATAAAGATGAGTCCTCCTGATTCTAAGCTAAGTGCTCCAACCACCATGCCTCCTGTGTGTCCCAGGACAAGTCACTTGACCTTTGTTTGCCTCAGTTCCTTATATATAAAATGAGGATAATAATAGCACCTACCTCCCAGGGTTGTTTTGAGGATCAAACAAGGTAAAATTTGCAAATCACTTTTAAATGCTAGCTAATCTGTATCATTTTTCTTCACGAAGATACCATTAATACTCTTGAAAGTAGCATGTCTGTTGATAAAATTAAGCCTGTTTTTCATTCAGATTGCGGGACAACCTTTTAACCAGGCAAAGTGATTCAAGTAATTATTTAACTTTTCCCATACTAGACAAAAACAACTAAATTGTCTCAATGTGATGTATTAATTCAACACTTTTATCAAGTGCCTATTATCCTAGAATCATAGATCTAGACTTGAAAGGGTCCAACATCTTTATTTAACAGAAAACAAGGCCCAGGAGAGGTGAAATTAATTTTCTGAAATTTCACTTGTAGTGAGAGGCAGAGTGAGGATTTGAACTTGGGTCTTATGACTCCAAGTTCAGCATCCTTTCCATTACAAAATACTGTGCTAGGCATTGGGGGAGTATACAAAATGAAACAAGATTCAGTTTTTGTTCTCAAAGAGCTTACCATCCAGTTAGGTTGGAAGGATACGGGGAGATAAGACAAACAGATGAATAATTATAACTCTAGTTAAAGAATTAAAGAGCATAAGAAAGCCCAAGCAGATTGGCATTATGGGATCAAAAAGGGAGTGATACTCCCAGCTAGGAGGATCCAGACTTTTGTAACTCCTTTTTGCCCCAATTGGCTTCTCAAGCTAGAGATACCACCATCCTCATAGCTCCCTTTAATAGCTCAAAGAGCAATGAATTAATCATTTAAAATGTAGTCTTTAATAGCTTAAAATTGAACTTAGACTTTAAGGTACACCTTCTATTAGCTCCTTTCTTTTTCTTTTTTTTTGTATTTTGAAATGCTTGTCTTTGTTGATTTGATGATTATGTTCACAATAAAAAGAAATCTTAATTAAAAAATAAAGACAATGTATGGCTAGGAGATGTATGCATATGTATGCAACCTCCAGGAATGATTTTTTTTCTTTTAAAATTATGCTCCATGCAATTACAATGGCTTCATCATGCACACTTTAAACAAGCTGTTGACTAAAATATGACATGGGTAATAGTGAAAAAAATTGGTTCTGATGATCACTATTTCTTAGAGAAATGAAACTTATATAGTAGGATGAGGAGGAGGAAGAAGAGGAGGTAACATTTACATTGTGTTCCATAAGGTCTACAAAGGATTTTGAACATATTTCATTGGAACCTCATATCATGAGGCAGGGAGGACCATTTTACAAATTAGGAAAGATTAATATATGGTTCACAAGGGCCAGGGAAGATGTGGTCATAGAGCTGTAACTTGGGGGGATTCAAGGCCATGTCTCTCCTGTATCTGATTCAAATGTGTTTGCTAGTATTCCATTCCATCTTGCTTGTATAAAAAACAACTTCAATGAAGAGGCCCAAAGACACAAGAAACTGCCTCATCCAACACATTCTCAACTTCCTTTATAAGTAGAAAGACATGAAAGTCCAGGAAATATCCATTTAGAGTGCTAGTTAATTTTAAAAGTGTTATGGAGGATGATGACTAATGATTACGAACAGGATTGCCTCATGAAACAGTGACAAGTAGTGGGGCCAAGGCGGGAAGAGGAAACCAGCTTATTGAAGCTTTGTCATGGAACCCAACTAAGTTAGAGACCCCCTAAATGTTTATCAATTAAATTGGAAGAGAACACATAGATGCAACATGGAATACATTTGTTAGCATCTCTACAAACAACTATTTTTTTTTGATCAATGACGATGAATAGCCACATTTGCAATCTGAGAACTCTATCTGATATGAACTTTAAAGAAGATGAAATTACACTTAAGATGATGAAATTAAGATGGTCAAATACATACGGATGAATTGTGTTCAGGAAGGAATTTAATTTTAAAGGGACTTAAGAAAAAATTCAAAATATCTTTAAAAATGGCAACATTTCAAACTGTGGAAAACTTCATAGATACTATTGCCAATCACACACATACATACACATACACACAGAGAAAAGCAATGAATAAGACAGTAATATAAGCCTACTTTCTCATGTCTGTAAAAGCTTTAAGAATTCTCTGAATACTTAGAGACTATTGATGAAAATGTGAAGAAACCAGGAAAAAATTTGAAGATTTTTTTTCTATACCAGACTACATCAATACAATCATACAAATGACTGAAGGATGGGAAAATACAAATTCCCACCTAATTTATTGTTGATTACAGTCAACAAATACCACCACACACTGTGACAATAGCATTTGACTAATTGGAGCAAAACACAATTTTAAAGGTCCAACAAGGTTAAGCTCCTTGATAAATACAACTGCAGAGAAAACATTGCTTAATGATTCTCTGAATATCAATATCAATGAGGAAAAAAAGACTGGGAAATGTGTATTTGTTAAAGTAGTTTGCTGATGCCTTGGAAAATTTCCTATGTAGAATCCAAATGGAAGAGGACAGGATTTTTATATTATAGGCAGCTTGATGGCACAATGGAAAAAGTGCTAGACTTAGATTCAAGAAGACTTGAGTTCAAGTTTTCTGTCAGACACTTAAGCTTTGTGATCCTGAAAAAGTAACTGGACTTCTGTCAACCTAAGTTCCTTCATCTGTAAAATATGGATAGTCATGGCACCACCTAATAGAGTTGTTGTGAGGTCCATATAAGATAACACAAGGAAAGTACTCTGAAAACTTTAAAGTACTAAATAAAGGGGAACTGTCACCATCATCTTCATCTTCTGCCACTCAAAAGAGACAGGCCTAGTTACAAATAGAGTGAACAAACAAGTGAAGAATGTATATCAGTTAGATTCTAACATGTAGGTGGATAGGAACCTATTGGATTAGTTTACCTGTATATTTTTTGGAAAAGGCACTGATACAAATGGAAAATAATCTGGACCCAGAATCGAATAGGAGGAAGAGGGATTACATTGCATTTGGAAAGGTATGTTGTTGTTGTTACTTTTCAGTCATTTCAGTCACATACGACTTTTTGTGGTCTCATTTGGGGTTTTCTTGGCAAAGATACTGACGTAGTTTGCCATTTCCTTTTCTAGCTCATTTTACACATGAGGAAACTGAGGCAAACAGACTTAAGTGACTTGCCCAAGGTCACACAGCTAGGCAGTGTCTGAGGCCAAATTTGAACTCATGAAAATGAGTCTTCCTAACTCCAGGCTTGGCACTCTATCCACTGCGCCATCTTGCTGCCTTAGCTGGGAAATTATACTATACTTGTTAATAGTCACAAGCTTCTCTCTGACTTAAAAGCCCATCTTTTCTACATAAATATTCTCCTAGGAATGCTAGAGATGGTACTGAAAAAATCATAGAATTCCATGATTTCTAAAGAATCAAAGAAAACGTAAATGACTCAAAGGACAATGGAGAGATGGATAGTGAGTATAAGCAGACTGTAGCATATTACCAATGAGAATGTGCAAAAACTAGTGGAAAACACAAACTAAAGATCTGCAGGATCAGAAAAGGTGGTGGCCTCGTCTTTCTTGAGAGCAAGGGACAGCTTAAGCATTGTGCTAGTATCCATGAAATATTTAAAAAAATCTAGAAGTAGACCTCTGATATGTTGGGTAGATATGTCATTATAGAGGGGTCTACATAACAAGATAAAATAAAATCCCACAGAGTAAGAAGGCGCAGATGGGCACATGCTGTTAACTTAATTGGTCAAGGTTATACCAACGCTGATGAGATCAGATTCAATAAAGTATTGAAAGTAAGTTGTACGGTATGCAGCAAATAAGAAAACTGTTGGAAAGGAGGTGTCTATGAGTCAATCAATAAACATTTATTAATTGCGCACCATGTTCCAGGATTGTAGTGAGTGTTGAGGATACAGGAAAAAGCAAAAGAGAATGCCTTCTCACAGTCTAGCAAGGGTGGCTTCTGTACACGTGGAATCATTGATTGGCTATGCCTGAACTTGTGCTCAGGATTCCTGTTTCCTCAGATACTAAAGGGGGAGGAAGGGCAAGGAATTGCCTAAACTTCCCATTTGTAAATAAACACAGCTACCTTAAATTGGCAGCTAATTTATTTTGCCTTTGAGGACTTAATGAGAAGAGGGAATATTTTATAAAAGTGAATGAATTTAAGAAGAACCTGAGTGGGATGGGGACAAGGCAGATGATAAAGACTCTTATTTCCATTTTTTGTCTTGTGAAAATCACCCAAAATATTGTGTTTAGTTTCATGAAAATACAAGAAAGGCATCCTAAGATGGGGCATAGTGAAGAGAGCTCAGAGCCTGGAATCGGGAAGACTCATCTTCATGAGTTCAAATCTGCCTTCAGACATATACCAGTTGTGTGACCCTAGGCAAGTCACTTGACACTGTTTGCCTCAATTTTCTCTTCTACAAAATGAGTCAGAGGAGGAAATGGCAAACCACTCCAGTATATTTGCCAAGAAAATGCCAAATGAGGTCACAAAGAGTTGGACAAGACTGAAAAGAACTGAACAACAACAACATCCTAAGATAATTCCTCATTCAGGATCTCTGACCATCATGGATTTACTCTTTGGGAGATGTTAGTAATGACTGCAGGGGATGGACAAATCTGGATCTATTTGTAGCCACTCAGACTATTGGAGATGACCTTTGGAGATTCTATTTCAGGGAAGACCAAGTATTTAATTTTTGACATTGATGTTCAGTGCTGGTATACTGTTGTTACACCGGCCTTTAAACCTTAGCTCTAATCATATATGAGAAACTTTTATCATTGGGAAACTGAATGAAAGGTCGGGGGTAGGGTACACAGCTTGATTGAGTGTCATTATAGCTAATGGAGAAACAAAGCTTCTCAGAGAACAATTCCCTATTCAAAGCCACCATTCCTTATCCTCTCTGGTTCTATGCAGAGAATAAGGGATGCTACAATTTTGATGATGGGCTTAAACTTGCTAATTGAATATATTAAAGATTTTTCAAATACTGTTAGCTTTGGGGGTCTGGGAGGAGGCAGCCCTAATTGAGATTTTGAACAGAGGTTTAAGTAACGATTTCAAGGACTACTTAGTAGGGCAAATGAGACCAGAGGATTGAGCAGGAAGGAAGGAAGGGAGAGGGAAGGAGGGAAAGAAGGAAACAAAAGTGTTTCAGGTACAATGAACCTAATTCTTGATGTCCCAGAGTCTCAGAATTTTTTTTAATTTCCCCTTCCATGGAGTCCCAAAACATTTTTACTCACTGTTTTTGCCCCCACACCATCCCTCCCATGCTTCCTTCTTGGTTTCTATCAGGTTTACTTCTCTGCCAAGACTTCCCACATGTTCCTCAGACATTCTTATTTCTTGTACTGACCTCCTCTCCCTCCCCTCCAGCTAGTGCCATCAAAGCCCTTGTAGAAAGCTGAGTACCAAGTACTATAGTAAGTAACAGGAAAACAAAGAAAAGCAGAAACCTCCCCTGCTCTCAAGGAGTGCACATTCCAATGGTAGAACATATAAATAAATGAGAACATAAAAGATATACAGAGAATGCATGGGAGTTAATATCAAGGTGAGGGAACCAGCAACTGGAGAACCATGAAAGGTCTCCTATGGAAGGTGGAATTCAAAATTGGACTTGGATCCATCTTTTTCAGGACTTTTAGATATAATTAAGGGTCAACAGGCTCAGCCCTAGGATTTGCAAAATGTGTCTAGCAAAGAGGATATCACTACTTTGCTGCCTTATTGGTATTCTGATGGTTCAACTAATCTTGCTGGGATATCATCAGTCTACATGTAGGATCTTAAAGGGAAAAAAAATGACAAAAATGGGGGAGGCATTTGTGCTAGAAAAAGGAAATAAGGAGCTAATCTGACCATTCTGACCACCTCCCTCCCTCAGCAAGTATGTTCCCTTGCTTGGTACTTAAGAAAGTGGGAGGGGCTGTGGCCCTACTTTGACTACAGAAAAGTCCTCACCATGACTGTTCACAATTGCTATCCCACATTTCAGGAATTCTGGGAATTTTATGGGTAGACAGGAGGCCTATATCTATTCAAAATTGGATTTATAGGGGCTAATCATCTAGTGGGGCAGCTAGGTAGTACAATGGGTAGGGTACCAGGTCTAAAGTCAGGAAGATCTGAGTTCAAATCTAGCCTCACACGCTTATTAGCTGTGTTGCTGGGTAAGTCTCTTAACTCCTATTTGCCTCAAATTCCTCATCTGTAAAATGGAGACACACTGGGGAAAGAAATGGCTAACCATTCAATATCTTTGCCAAGAAAATCCCAAAGACAAGTCCATGAGGTCAAAGTCAGACACAACTAATCAAAAATCATCTAGCTGAAGGGCAATCTTACATAATGAATAGAGTTACTGAATTTGGAGTTTGGAAGACTTCAGCTCAAATTCATCCCCTTATTCTCCTTTCCCACCCCCACTCCCACACATAGCTTTATGACTGGGGTAAATCACTTTACCTTTATATGGCTTTAGAGTCACCTCAGGATTTATCTACTAAGTCGCTGAAGAGTTGTGAATCATGTCGGTGGAAAGCATCCCCACACTGAGGATTCCCTCTGTTGAATAACAGCTTCACAATTTTTATGAGTATTCACATAGATTTTTATAAGCATTAGGCTAGGGATGAATGAATGGTAGCTTTTTGTGCTACATTTGCACACCGAGATTACGAGGTTTTTCCTTTGGGCTGGCCATTGCCCTTTCTGCATTTCCTTAATAGTGCTCTTGCCTGCTGTCCTTGAAAGCATTGAGATATTTTAGCAACACAAGTGGCAACTCATCTCTCATCTAAGTGGAAAGTATTTTTCATCATTTTCAAGTTACCTTTTTTGGAATTTGTTGGCACAAGAGAGATGGCTGGGTGGCAACTCCTTTAGTAAAAGTCTGGGACCATTTTCCGGGGATTGAATATTTCTGCAGGGAGTTTATATTGGAAGTTTGAAGTCCTTAAATGACAGTTTTCAAAAGGGGTCTAGACCTCACAAGAACTAGAACATGAAAAATCCTAAGATCACATATTTAGAATTGGATAAGACCCTTAAGATCATCTAGTCCAACCCCCTCATGTGACAGATGAGGAAACTGAGGCCCAGGGAATCCAAGAAACTTCCCTATGATCAGAACAGTGACCAGAAATTGAACCTAGGTCCACTGATTCCAAGTAGAGAGCACTTTTCATTGTTCCCTGTGGCCTCTTCCTTCTTTCCACCACTAAGGACTCTTTCTGTTGTTGAGAAAAGCATCTATGTATTTTTTATTTTATCTTTAATTTGTGGAATAAAAGAAGCATATCCATAACATAGTCCAATAAAAAGATGATTTCATATGAAACTATAAATCTATTATGTAAAGGTTGCTATTAATTTCAAATATACAACAAAATTATTGTGTAAATTTCTTTACTTTCTTCTCTACCCCACCACTCCCTAGATATGACTACCATTAGACACAAATGTTTTTGTGCAAAATTATTCTATTTATTAATTCTTTTTCTGAATGTAGATAGTATCTTTCTTCATATGTCCTTTATAGTTGATCTGGGTATTTATAATGGTTGAAATAACATTCACTCAAAGTTGTTCTTAAAACAATATTGCTATTACTGTATATAATGTTGTCTTGGTTCTGCTTATTTTGTTCTTCATTGTTTTGTGCAAGTCTTTCCATGTTTTTCTGAAATCACTGAGCTCATTATTTCTTATAGTACAGTAGCATTCCATCACAATCATATATCAAAAATTTTCCAGTCATTCATGATGGCCTCATTTTTATAGCACCTAACCATAAAACCATATTTTCTTTTTGCCTTCTCTTTAATTTTTAAAATGTTTTCCTTCCTTCCCTCCTTTTCTTTTCCTTTTTTCTTTTTTGGAGAGATGGATGTGCTAGGAGTAGCCATTGGGGTAGTACTTATGCAGAATTTCAAAGTCAAAGAAGGACCTAGAAAATGGTAAGTAAATTTTGCCTTTCTTGGAAGTGGGGCTTGTTTCATTCTTTGTATTTGTGTCACACACCCCTCCCAGCACTGCCTGATAGAGAGAATTCAATTTTTAAAATGTTCATCGATTAATTGGTTGTATTCACAATGGTTAGCTCTTACATAAAGAAACCATATGTTAATGGGTTGGGAAGTAAGGGCAATTTAATTGGGCCTAGAGACATGGCAACATCATATAGAAGCTGTTGTTAGATCTGGCGCCCATCTTCACGACTACCAAAAAATAGGGTGCATATTTTAAAGAAGCATGTGACCTATACAAGCATCATGCATGATGGGTTTTTCTGTTCTTTTGTTTTGGGGTTCCCCCTCAGGTCATTTACATGTCAGGTATCATGATGAGAGGCAAAGTTCATAATGGATAGAATGGCTGGACTTGGGAGTTCGGAAGACTTGGGTCCCACTTCTGCCCCTGCCACTTACTAGCTTTGTGACCCTTGGGAAAAATCCAAATCAAATCATCTGAATCCATTAAATGTCAATACTTCACCACATCATGCAACACCAGAAAACCAGAAGGTCTGCACGACCCTTGCTGATTTCTCAGCAACCTGGCTCTGTATAAAAGCTGATTTTTGACAGATCTTCCACTACCCATCTTTGTTCCTTTGTATCATTTCTCATGAATGTATCATAAACACTTGGTACCTTAACTATATATTTAAGGTCATGGACTTCTTACAATACAGAGCAGAATTTCAGAGGAACCTCAAGAAAGATAAGAAACTCAGTCATTCTTTTAAGAGTGTATCATCTTCAAGGTCATGACCGAGTAGGATTAACAAAGAAATAAAGCAGTCTTTACATGGCTAGACCATGCATCTCTAGCAGGATTAGGCACATTATTTTACCTATTGCTAACTTCTCCCATGACAACATTACATAGTGAGTGATCAGTGTGCCCTAGTGAACATCTCTAACAAGTAGATATCTCAGAGATGTAGCGATTGCCTCTCCTATTGGTATGGGAGTGGCATGTACAGGTGGGGCTCCATATATCACAACAGAACTTAGTCTAACCATGGGAACCTGGGAGCATACATGATCTCAGGGGAAGTCTGAAATCATGAAAGACTTTAGTCAAATGTTGTGAAGACCTCTACTAACTGTAGACATGAGCAAACCACTGAGCCTCCTATAGTATTATAAAAAAATGGGCGCAACAATATCCATATTACCTATCTTACAAGATTTTAAGGATTAAATGAGGTAAGAAATAAAAGGTTTTTGAAAACCACGTAGTGCTACATGAATGTTAGCTATTAGACTTTTGAGCACCAGATGTGAGAATATGTGGAGGATAATATTAGCTCATTGTTTTCATTAAAAACATCCTAAAAGACTGATCACTGGAAAATGCTTGGCTGTGGTGGTCTGGGTTTTCCCTCCCATTTCTCTTGGTAGTGATGTTTGTGGCCCTGTCTATCTACTCTATCCAAGGATAAGGATTCAGGGGTCCTGAAGGCATGTCTGGGTTCATTTCCAGAATTGGGGCATCACAGGTATCCATCAAAGATCTAAGTAGTGATAACATTGTGTAGATTGAGGCTAAGAATGGTATGGTTAATTACCTTCCAATAAGCTCAATTTTTCAACATGGGGAATCACTGCTCAACCATAGTCATCTTATGTAATAGGTGAGAGGACCTAGTGAAGTCACCTTTTTTAAGTTACGGGAAACCAGCTATTGACCAAAATAGTCAGATTTGGATACTTATGACATATCCTCCATCTTTTAAAGGGAAAACCATGAACTTTCTAAACACCTCATTATTAATTCTCAATTTACATCATCTTTTCCTCTTTCTTTTAATCTATCCCTTGAGAGTCTCTTGAGGACTACCTTAAATGGAATGTACTTCAAGAGAGCAAAACTAAACTAAATGCAAATAATTATAAGTAAGCCTGACCCTAGGGAAAGCCAAGAAAAAAAGTACTTCCTTTGATTCTTGTTTATTTTTTGAATAGATATTCCTATCTTATCCAGGCTAGAAATACAGTGGCCACTCTAAGGCCTGTCCCCACCACCAACTTCATTAGAGTTTTGACCTGCTCTGTTACCAACCTGGGATAGTTTGCCCCCCTCTAGACAGCCTTGGGCCCCCCAAAACCAGGGACTCATTACACTGGTGTCAGACTTAGTATGGACACCCAATTGACTTTAGCCTAATTTGCAACCCAATTTGTGAGCTCAAAAATCCACATGCCTCAGTCTTGCTAGCTAGCAGCACTACCACATCCAGATACCTCCCTTCATTCTTAATAGTGATGGGGATTATAGGCACATAATATTGCATCACTTTTCTATTGAGTGGATGCACTTGATTTTGCCAAACACCTTTTTTTCTGTTTTTCATTCTTTGTTTGAAGGGATGGTTCTTTGGGTGAAGCGGAGGGTAGGGATATATTCAGAAATTGAGGGAAAAAAAAGAAAAGACATTCATAAAAATCATCTTAAAAAATAAGTAGATTGTAGTTCCCAGCATGCTGCTTGTAAGTGAAGCTGATTTTAGTGTCCATTTAGACTTACAAGTAGGTGACTGTCAGAGTTATCTTTTTTTTAGATGGAGGAATATTTGATTCCCAAACAAACAAGCAAAAAATGAAATGAGGGGAAAATCTGCTGACAGCATCATCTTCTAAAGCCCTGAGCTCAGCACATATCTCAGTGCTAAAAATCACCCCAACTCTCCTTTTGGGGAAAGATTTGTCTTTCACTGACAAAGGAGACAATGAAGCTGCTTATTTCCCTGCATGGAAGGACATGCCTCTGTGTGCTGACTAGTTCAGATCAGCATTCTCTAGTTCCAGGGCTGATTTCTGAAGTAAATGGAAACTTCTGTTGGCATTTGTCAAGTGAATGAGCAGCAAAATCTTAACGAGGAGTTGGGAAATTCTCAGGTCAAGAATATGGATCATAATGACGAAAATAAGTGTGTGAACACCCCACGTGGAACAGCTTCATAAGGAAAAATATCTTTACAAGGATACCCTTCTGCATATGTTTGTCTAAGAGTAGGAGGCTTGGAACAAAATGCTTTGTCTGACTCTTTAAACATCTATTTCCAGAAATGACTCAGAGGCACTCTATTCTCATAACTGAGAATATGAGAATAACTTGGAGGAAACTCCCAGATAAGACCACTGCCTTAGGCCCAAAGGAGCAGAGTATAAGACCAGGAAGCTTCACAGACCAGGTTCTGTAAGTAGAGTACTGGGCCTGGAGTTAGAAGGACCCAAGTTCAAATACAGCCCCAGACACTTACTAACTGTGTGACCCTGGGCAAGTCACATAACCTCTACCTTAATCCCCTAAAGAAGAAAATGGCAAGCTACTCCAGTATCCTTGGCAAGGACAACCCATGAACAATGTCACAGGGTCATGAACAGTTAGACACAACTGACTGACTGAACAACAACGACACTATGGCTAGTGTCATTGTTTCCCTGCATGGAAGGACATTCACCATCAACAATGACACTATGGCTAGGGCTAGAGGTTGTCTATACAGCAGGTAACCAAGGTAATTGGTTAGGCCTGGGCACATATGCTTACCAACAACTACTTAGGCCAGCATTTCCAAAGTAGAACAAATGGCATGGTTAGGTATTGAGTTTTACCTGTTCCTCAACTACAGATTTGTTCTATGGGCCTCAGTGTCCTTGACTGTAAAATGAAGTGGCTGGACTAGATGACCTCTAAGGTTTCTTTCAGCTAAAGATGTATCAGAAGGATGACCATTCTTGTGGGTGGCTGAGATGGAGAGTACAGGTCATGGAAGAGAGGCTGATGCATGGGGGTAGGGTTTTTGAGAAGACTCCAGGTAAGTAAAGGAGAAGAGAGACAGTGACAGACATACAGAGAAAGATAGGTGGATAGAGAGACAGAGAGGGCAGACAAACAGAAAAGAAAAGAACAGGGACTTCAATGGCTGACCAGTACCAGTTGCAGTGGGATTGATCTCCCCAGTTCAGCCCAGGACTTTACTTGCTGAGCCACAAAGAACAGTTGGCTGCAAAGGAGGCAGATGGTGATTGGAGAACCATTACAAAGGGCTGAGCTGTGATAGATAAGGGGAAGAGACAAGAAATGAAGGAGGGCAAGCACACCCCACAGGCAGTCTGGTGCAAAAGCCTTGGGCTGTACTGAGCTACATGCATCCAAGTGAGGACGTGACCGAGGGAATTTTCAAGAAACGTTTTTTTTTTTCTTCAATTTCCCCTTCTCATGTCTGTCTATTAATAGACATTGTAATATGCTTTACTCATTCCTTCAACCTAACATTACCAGTATCCTATAGTTTTCCCTCATCAGATGTAAGGGATTAGCTAGAGATAAATATAAATTTAAATCAAGCCAAAGAAGCATACCTAAATATCAGAAATTTTCCTAATTGGGAACTCTGAGTGATAATGAATGTGAATGTACTCCTGACTTTTGCTTAATATCAACTCAATAAAGCAGTTGAGGAAGGGCTGCATGGACCTGATGGAGCCACCATGTTGCCCTTAGGCTAACCAAGTGAGCTGATTGTTGTAAAAGGATGTGGGGGATTTTTCTCCCATAAAAAAAGCAGTAAGGAGGAGAAGGTCATGAAGATGATCTATCCAACTGCACCCTCTGTATCCACCTAGGTTATACTAGTAAGGTATCTGTCAACGGAAGGAGCACTCCCTTAGGTGGCAGAGGACTCAGTTCAAATTCTTTTTTTCTTTTTTACATTTCTTTTCTTTTCAATTTATAGAATAAAACAAGCATTTCCATAACACAGTATAATAAAAAAATAAGATTACTCTCTCAGTTCAAATTCTATTTCTGCTGCTTGTTGCCTATGTGACTTTGGGTCAGTTGTTTAATTTCCATAGGTCTCAGTTCCCTCAACCACAAAATGGGGGCTAGGAGGGAGGGAAATTTGATGATCTCTGAGGTACCTTCCTTCTCTCTATCTGTGATTTTTCAAAATTACTTTAGAACACTATTTTGTATGTTTTAATTTAAAGGGAACAGGAGAAAAGGAACCAAGGCAAGAAAGGAAAGGGGAAATAAAGAGTTAAGCACATACAGGAGAGTTGTTTTGCTAAGCGATGGTCCTTTGTCACACAGTTGGCTTTTTTTTTTCTCCTTTTTCTAATCACCCTCCTGCAGTCAGTGAATCACCTTCTCACTTAAGGCACTTTCTATTAAAGAAGCCAACCGTTTATTTTGGTTGACCCCATCTACTCCTTTTAAAGTACTAATTAGTATTTGTAACGCAGTTTGAACATAAAAAGAATTTACTGTACAAATGCCAAGTAGTTTTAGTATCAATGTTCTGAGTAAATATTCTGTGTCCCCAGAATAGCAAGCACAATGCCATGTAATAGTTTTCTTATGCAGCAAACACTAGAGACTACTAGTTCCATTAAATGTATATATTAAATGTACCCTGATAATTTTAGATCCATCTAATGGGCTTTTCAGAAGGCTTAATATTTTGAGGATCTCTGTACAATCATGTATAGTCCCTGATCTAAAAATAATGGTTATTAAACATTTTAATGGACTGCAATATCATGTCTCCCCCCACCCTCAGCTTATATCCCAAATAAACAACCACGTTAAACAGCCTACTAGAGAGCTCTTTAGATCTCTCACTTTAATCTTTAGTTGAAATTATTACAGCTGGTAGATAACATTAGTCACAGAATCACAGGAGGTTAGATTAGGAAGGGGCCTCAGAGACCATCTGATCTAAACCTCTCATTTTAAAAAATCTTTCCCCTTCTCACTTACGGGAATTGAGTCACAGAGAAATAAAGGAAATGACTCACCCAAGGTCACCCAGTTGGTATATGTCAGAGCTGGCATTAGCACCAAGAACTTTTAATCTGATGAGTAAGAAATCACTGGGAAGGTCCCACATAGTTAAGATGGCCAATTTATTTCGTTTATATTGACAGTGGTCACTATGACTTTCATGCTAAATCTGATTAGCGTTCCACAGCTGTGGCCTCTGAAATACCAATTTGGAATTCTGGCACTACCTCCTTGAAAATTCTCAGTGATGCTTTTGTTAGCTCAAACTTTACAGCTTAAAAAATTATGCTGTAATAGTACAACTATTGATGTTCCCTGGCTTGGCAAGCAGCACACTTCTGTGCCAAGTGATGCAGATGTGTTGTACTCAGCTGGCACAGGAGACAAAAGCTATATTTTTAACTGCCCTATTTATGTGCAATTTCAATGGTTTTTCTTCCCCAACCATAGCATGCATTTTGGCTGTTAGGTATAAAGTTAAATAATGTTGAAGATTGATCTCCTTTCCTCTTTCCTCTCTCCCTCTCTCCTTCTCTCCCTTTCTCATTTTCAATTTTTCCCTATCTGCTGGCTCCTTTCCCTCTACCTACAAATATACTCAAGGAAAATGCTACATTCAAAACAAACAAACAAGAGTAAATAGTTTCCTCAATGGTGCCACTCCTTTGAGCTGCTAGTCTATTTCTCTTCTCCCTTACCCAGTCAACATTCACTATAAAGTGATCCAAAACCTCAAAGATAATTAAGCAGAGGAGCATAGTGTATGACAGCATCAAGGAGCTCAACTACTGAGGAAAAGGATTCACTATTTTAAAAAATGCTTGAAAAACTGCAAAAGAGGAAGAAATTAGGTTTGGACCATCATTTCACACTATATACCACAATGTCCTAAATCAGGGTTTGAGTTTTGGGGTTGGGGTTTTTTGCCTTTTTTTCCCCCTCCTTGTATGTGTCACAGACAACTTGGGCAGTCTGGTAAAGCCTAGGGACCTTTTCTTAGAATCATTTTTTTAAATGCATAAGAAGAAATATGAAAGATTACAAAGGAAAGCAATTATATTGAAATACATGAAGATGAGTCTTCCTGATTCCAAGTTCAGCTAGTTGGTAGAATGGATAGAGCACTGGGCTGGAATCAGAAACACCCAAGTTCAAATCCAGCCTCAGATACTTATTAGCTGTGTGACCCTGGGCAAGTCATTTAACTCTGTCTCAGTTTCCTCATTTGTAAAATGAGCTGGAGGAGGAAATGGCAAACCACTCCAGTATCATTGCTAAGAAAACCCCAACAGGAGGCATGAAGAGTCTGAAATGACTGAACAACAACAACAACTTACTAGGCCAGCTAGGTGGCAAAGTGGATACAGTGCTTGGCCTGGAATCAGGAAGTTCTGAGTTCAAATCTAATCTCAGATACTTACTAGCTGTGTGACCCTAGGTAAATCACTTAACTCTGTTTGCCTAAGTTTCCTCATCTGTAAAATGAGTTGAAGAAAGAAAGGTAAACCACTCTAGGATATTTGCCAAAAAAATCCCTAAATGGGGTAACTACATATAGTTATTGAATTTTTTTAAAAGTTCATGAATTTTAGGTCAAGAATGCCTGCTTTATATGGCCACGATACCTAGATATAAAAGATCATATCATAAACCAATAATAGGTTTAGAGAAAGAGATAGTGCTCACAACTTTGGATAGAAGAAGAATTCTTGACCAAACAAAGGAGAGAAAGGAAGCATAGGAGACTAAATCTGGTAACTTTGATTACGCAAAATTGAAAAGGTTTTGCAGAAACCAAAATTAATGGAGTTATAATTAGAAAGTAAGCAGTTAATTGGAGAAAATATTTGCAGTGATTTTTTCTGATAAAGGTCTAAATTAAAATATACATATACATATATACATATATATACATATATACATATATACATATATACATATATACATATATACATATATACATATATATACATATATATACATATATATGTGTGTGTGTGTGTATATATATATATATATATATATATATATATATATATATATATATATATATATATATAGGGAACTAATGCAAATATGTTAGAATTTGAGGCATTTCCCAAATAAATAGTCAAAGGATATGAGTAGTTAAGTCTCCCAAGGGAAAAAAAAAGGCAAGCTCTCAGCAACTTATGCAAAAATATTCCATTCAACTAATAAGGAAGAAAATGCAAAATAAAATATTTCCTACTTTCTGACTTACACATTAGATTGACAAAGATAACAAAAAAGAAAATAACAATTTTTGGAAGAACTGTCAGAGGACAAGCATAATACATTATTGATGGAGTTGTTGGAAAGCAATTTGGGAGTCATTAAACCCTATGTGCCCTTTGATGCAATAATAATAGTATTAAGACTATACTCCAAAGAGAGTAAAGAAAAAAAGAAAGGACCCATAATACAAAAATATTTATATCATTTTATTATTTATATTATTAACATTATTATATTAATAGAATACTATAGCATTAGTAATATTATATTATTAGTAATATTTATAGAATTCATTTATAGTAATATTTATATCAAAGAACTAGAAACAAAACAGGACAGGTACCCAACAATTGTAGAAATGATTGAACAAATTATGATACATGAATATAATGAAGATTATTAATGTGCAAGAAGTAACAAAGGGCTTAAATTTCAAGAAACCTGGAAGAATTTGTATGAAATAATACAGAGAGAACAGAACCAGGACAACAGTTTATACAGCTATGATACTGAAAAGGAGAAAAAATTATGAAAGACTGAAAAACTCTGATCAAAGTAACACCAGTGATGACATCAGAGGAATGATGATGAATATGCTTCTCTCTGCGTGGCAGATAAGTGATGTACTAGAGATGTCGACTGAGAGATACGTTTTCGGTTGTAGCCAACGTATGCATTTGTTTTGCACTACTACACCTATACAAGGGAACATTTTGTATGGGCGTGAAGGAGGATGTTTAGTGGAGACTGGATGATGGTGCTAGTGATACTTTGAAAGGGGGGGAAAGAATGTGCATGAATTATTAATAATCAAAGGAGAAGAAAGTTCAGAAGGGGACAAAAACAAGCAGGGACATTTTGGAACTTTCATTTCAAAATTCAAATATTAAAAAGAGAAACTATGTAGTGAAGATATAGATTTCATGTATGATCCTTTTTTTCTTCTTTACATACTGAAATGTTCATAATATTTGTTAAGTTCAAAAAATAAAAAGGAAAATTTAGAAAGAAAAAATTACACTATTTTCTTTCTTTTCTACTAGTTCTTTGGCATCACTATCACTGGCCATCATCTTCCTCCAAGTTTTCCCCTAATTTAAAAAAAAAGTCTCCTTTAACAAATAAATATACTCAAGCAAAACAAAGCCACACATTGTCTATGGCTAAATGTCTATCTCTTATTCTGCTTCTTGAGCCCATCACCTTGGTGTCAGAAGGTGAGTAGCATGCTTCATGACTGGTTCTCTGGAGTCATTGCTTTGATCATAATTCTTAAATCTTTCAGGTTGTTTTCCTTTAAAACTTTGTAATCTTGCTAATTCTCCCCCCGCCCCAATTCTACTTACTTCACTCTGCAGTAGTTAGTAAAGTTATCCCAAGTTTCTCTGAATCCATCCCTTCATAATTGCTTATGGCAAAATAATGTACCATTACATTCAAATACCATAGTTTTCAGTTTTTTGCTACAAAAAAACTGCCATGAATGTTTTTGTAATTAATTTTTGTAATTTTGTAAAATTTTGCAATTAATTTTTATAATTTTATAAAATTTCCCTGAATGCTTAATAAGTGCTGATTGATTCATTCCTATGCCACCTAGTGATATCACCAATCAATCAACACTTATTAAGTGCCTACTATGTGTCAGGCACTGTGCTAAGCCCTGATCACCAGGTCTTAAGTATACACAGTTTTTTAACTTCAGGAGTATAATTCTAAATTGCTTTGCTGAATGGTTGGAGAAAGTCACAGCTCTACCAACAATGCATTAGTTGTTGTTCCACATCCTTCCAATAACTACCATTTTTCTCATTTCTGCCAGTCTGATGGGGAGGAATCTGCCTTCTGTCCACATAATTCTGAAACTGCTCTCTTAAAGATCAGCAATGTTCTTATCATAGACAAACTCAACTACCTTTTCTCAGTTCTCACTTGACTTCTATAACATTCATACCACTAACCACTCTTACTGTCTTGAAATATGTACTGTGTAACACTGAAATCTCCTGATTTTCTTTTTATCTATCTTACTGTTTCTTCTATTTTCTTCCTTAGCTATTCTTCTTCTCCCCTAAATACAGGCATCCTTCAAAAGTCTCTCCTGATATCTTCTCTCTCCACATGATTTTCCATGGTAATGTTGCCCACTACCCTTGCTTCAGTTATCAACTCTATTCCTTGAAGGAAAGTCTTTCCCAAATCAATGCATTTCAATGGCCCTTATTAAATACCAACTATATGCAAGGCTCTGTGCTGACAATGTAGAACTGTAACTTTCTTCCTTTCACATAGAACTGTAATTTTGCCATAAAAACAAAACACAAAAACAAAAACAAAATAGTCCCTGTCTTCAAGGGACTTACAGTCTGCTGTGGGGATGTGACATATAGAAAGGTAAGTAAATAAAGAATATAGATATAAAGTAAGAATGACTGATTACGTCAAGAAAGGCTTTATGTAGGAAGTAGCACCTGAACTGAGATCTGAAGGGACCTAGAGATTCAGGGGGAAAAAAATGCTAAGGAGGGAAAACATCCCAGATTTGTGCAGAATCATGGAGTTGAGAGATAGGACGTTGTATACGGGGAAGAGCAAGTTGGCCAGGTTGGCCACAGAATGTGAAATGTATCAGGAAGGGTAATATGAAATCAGCCTGGAAAGACAGACTAGGGTCAAATTGTGAAATGCTCTAAATGCTAAGCAGAGGTTGAAAATGTGCCTCCCTCCCTTCTCTGCAAAGGTGGGGGTGGGGCAGACTATCATGTTGGATGTGCCTGGCGTGTTGGTTACTTTTGTTGAACTGGTTTTTACTCTTCTTTTTGTTTCTGCATTATAAGGGGTGTCTCTCAGAGGGGGAGTGGTGAGTGATATATTGGGAAATAAAGGTGAAAGCAAAAGGGATCATTAACAATTAAAAAGTAAATATTGAATTTTATGAAGTAATAAAAAACAGCATTACTGGAAGCCTGGCTGGTCTTTTCTAAGCCCTCAGATTCACCTACGAAAGGATATTTAACTGAAATTCTAAATCTAAAATGATTAAATAATATGATTCTAACTGAAAAGGTTAACCAGTGGCAGGCCCCAAGCTGAGTTCTGATACTCCCTTGGAGCAGTCATGTGCTATAGAAGCAGGAAGGAAAGCTAGTGGTTGGTTGAAAAGATAAAATGGCCCCCTGTGAAGATGGAGGCCTGTGATAGATGTTGTGAAGCACATTTCCTTCTCATTTCGGTGACAGTGACTCTCGTTTGCTAGGTTTGAATGCCTGCCATACGTGGGATTAAAGAAATGGATGATTCTCTAGCAATGGAAGAACTTTGAACAGCAGATGGAAGAGAAACACAACGCTTAAGTTATAATAAACAGAGATTTTTAAAAGCATATCCTTGGCAAAGTATTCTTGAAAGTCCTTAATCTTGGATATATGAAATAAATAAATGCATAGCTAGTGAGGTAAAGCTAGAGAAAGGGTAAATTAGATGGCTTTGGAAAGGAGCCAATTCTTTTCTGAGAGAGGTTGGCAGATCTATAAAAGAAAAGGACTGAACAAATGTTTTGGCACCTTCAGAGAGTAGCAAGATGCGCCATTATATATCCCAATCAACATAGCAAGTGAGGCATCTGAAAGATGGAGAAAGTTATGTGGCCCTATAGTCTTCTCCAATATGTATACCACAGTCATCAATCAATCAGGAAGAATTTATTAAACTCCTACTATATGACAGACTCTGGAAAAACATAGGCAACAATGAGATAGTCCCTGTCTTCAAGAGGTTTACATTCTACTGGGGACAATAACCAGCATACATGCAAGAATGTGTGTGTGTGTGTGTGTGTGTGTGTGTGTGTGTGTGTGTGTGTGTGGTATGAAGCATATGTAATATATGTACAAATTTTTGGTTGGGTGGGGATGAGTGAGCAAGTCGCAATGGAAGGGGGAGAAGAGCAGAGAAGAAGAAAGGCCTCAGGTAGGTTTGAGATTTCTTGAAGGAAACTAGCAATTCTAGGAGGTGGGAGTGGGGAGGGAGTGCCTTACAGGTATGTTGAAGAGCCTGGGCAAAGGATGAATATGATAGCAAGAATGTTGTTATGTGTCACAATAGGAAGGCTATTTTATCTGGATTGCAGAATTCATCCAGTGGAGTAATGCATAAGGATAGAAAGAGACATTGGAGGTAAGTTGCAAAGCATTTTAAATGCCAAAAAGAGAATTCTGTACTTGATCCTAGAGGTAAGAGGGAGTCACTCAAGCATGCTGAGCAGAGAAGAGATGTAGTCAGTTTTGTGTTTTAGGAATATGTCTTTGAAAGTTCTGTGGGCAGAGCTGTCAATACATAGCCTGTGGGCATAGGTTCTGCAATGCTTGGGACAGACGAAAATATAATCGGGGAATACTTAACAAAATTTAATAAATAAATTAACAATATTTAATAAATAAAAATATAACAAAACATGGATAATGTAAATATGTGATGTTCTAAGTCAATATGCACCAGCATGAATCCTTATGTATGGTTTATTGGCCTGGTTTCTGTGTTTGACCCCACTAGTATTAAGGATGGATTGGAGTCATGCCTCACTCTTTCAATTTAGTGCATTCAAATAGCATTCATCAAACATTGACTATATGCACCTGTGCTAGATATTCAATATGGAAAGATGGAAGAATCACAGCCTCTTCTTTCAAGTAAATTATACTCTAATAAGGAATAAGATATGTATATATATATATATGTATATATATATGACATACACATATATAATATATATGATTAATAATAGTTTACATTTACATGATATTTTAAGGTTGATAAAACACTTTCTTATCAACTCTGTGAGACAGATAATGAAAATATCATTATCTCCATTTAACAGATTAGGAAACAAATTTAAAGTCTAGTTAATGTCAAAACTAGAAATCAAATTCAGGATTCATGACTCCAATGTCCATTGTTTGTTTTTTTTTTTATTTTGCTCTCAAAAAACCAAAATGAAGTCCAGAGTTGGTATGTGATTAAATACATAGGCAAGGACAAACAAAGTGGTATAAGGAATTTGAGAATGAATCACTTAGATTAGGGGGCAGGGAGAGGTCAAGGATATCATGAAAGACCCACCTGAGCTAGGCCGTGAAGAAAGATTTCAACAGGTGGAGACGAACCACAGCATGGGGAAGTGGATGTCCTGCGGGGATTTGAGGGGGGCAGGATGAGACTGGAAAATGACAATCATTTAGTTGGATCACATGGTATGTGAAGAAGGACACGAAATAAGGCTGGAAAGGTCAGTTGGGGTCAGCTTTGTATTATTCTTCTAAGAAGTTTGTACTTTGGTTGTCAATGATGAACCTCTGGGGGCAGCTAGATGGTGCAGTGGATAGAGCACTGGCCCTGAAGTCAGGAGGACCTGACTTCAAATGAGGCCTCAGACCAAACACTTGACACTTACTAGCTGTGTGACCCTGGGCAAGTCACTTAACACCAATTGCTTAAAAAAATAAAATAAAATAAAAACAAATAAATTAAATGATGAACCTCTGAAGTCAATCTGCAATGACTCACTAGAAGGTTCTTGATGCTGGCCTAATGATGTGAGATTCTCAGCACTGAGCTGATAAAACTGTGCAGCACAGTGAAAGAACTCCTGGATTTGGAATAGAAAGACCCAGGTTTGAATCTGGCTCTCCTTGATCGAAGGCACGGGTGGGGAGGTCAGACTGCACAGGAGTCTGACGACTCCTCCACAGAGCTGGACAGTCCTGGAACCACCTTCTTTACTTAAGGGTCCTTGGGAGAAGGAACAAGTATCAGCTCAATGGAGACTTTTCTCAGAAGTGACCACAGGACATTCCAGCTCACTTTCAAAATCCCAGAATAATGTGGAGATGCTAGATCAACATTAGATGTGGGCTAGAAAGACCCTGCAGCCTAGTGGTACCATGTGGCACTCCTGCTAGGCTACAGAGACATGCAGTGGCTTAGAAATTGATGGCAGTGGAACTTAATGGCCTTATCTATGAGAAGCATAGAAAGTCCAGTGAGGTGCCAAAGGATGAGAAGGAAGGGACCGTAACACTGAGAAGGAGTTTGCTTCCAAATGACAAAGATTCACAAAATGTTCAATAAGGAAATGCCAACTGATCAGAGGAAGAACTCACCTGGGTAGGTGATGTGCCGAAGCCAGCACAAACAGCTAGAGCATATTGTCAAATTTTCAATGTGAATAGTTACACTTTGGAAATAGCAAACACTACCAATGAGGGATTGATTGATTTTATTGATTTTCTATACTTGGAGAAAATGTAAATAATGTAGATTAAACTTTAAAAAACCTTAAAAACATGTCTTACAGTTTTCTTTCTCCCTTCTTTCCTTTCTTCCTTCTTTTACTTCCTTCTTTCCTCTTTCCTTCCTTCTCATTTTTCCTGCCTTCCTTCTTTTGTCCCCTCCCTCCCTCCCTTCTTTCATTTTTCCTTCCTTTCATTTAATAATATTTTATTTTTAAAGTCCTTTTGTATACATTGTTGTATTGGAGCATTACTTTGTGAAGTGATTAAATGAGATATTTAAAATATTTTAAAGAGGAAAATAAGACTTATGAGTTTTAATGGAAATCAGGCATTCTATCAGGGGAGACAACATGCACATACTTAAGTACAAAACATAGACGAGATGCATACAAGATTATTTTAGCAGCTGGGGGCATCAGGAATGGAATCATGGAGAAGCTGGCACCTAAGCTGAATTTTGAAGTAAATGAAGGGTTCCAGAAGGCAAAGATGAAGAGTCAGTGATGCAAAGCCTGGGCAAGAGTCAGTTGACAAACATGGTAACAGAGATGGACTGTCACATATAGGGAATAGCAAGGTAGCCAGACATGTGCATCTTAGACTACATGAAGAAATCACAGTCCAGAACAAGGAACACCGTCCTTCTGTCCCTCTCTGGCCAAGCCACATCTAGGGTTTTGCATGCATTTCTAGGGGCCACATTTTAGAAAAGATATTGACCAACTAGAAGGAGAAGATCCAGGGGAAGGTGCTAAAAGTTATGAGAAGAGTGGACACCAAGACAAATGTGTATCTGTTGAAAGAATTAGGTATGTAAAGCCTTGATTGAAGAGAAAACATAGGGGGTACTTGGTATCATCAAATATTTAAAAGACTGGCATGAGGAAGAAATACTGGACTTTCTCTACTTCTTCCCAGAAAGCAAAACTAAGGCCATTGGGCAGAGTCATAGAGAGGCAGATTGAGACTGTTTTTTGTTTTCAATTTCTCCATCATTAGAATAAGCTGTCTTGGTAGGTAATGACAACCTTGTTACTTAAAAGTCTACATGAACAATCTGAATGACAATCTATTGTGGAATTACAGAGGAAATTCCTGCTTCAGGTAGGTGTTTCCCTCCATGACCTCTGAGGTCACTTCCAACCTTGAAATTTCCAAAAAAGCTAAATACTTTGCCTGAGGCCATGCAGCTGACTAGTGGGAAAAAAAAAATCTAGGTCTCCAGATTCTTATTCTAGTAGTTCATTAGAGTTAATCACATTCCCTCCCAGACTATGAGGCTCAAAGTCTAATGACTTTTCTAGAGTCAAAAAAGGAGAGCTGGGACTAAGTCCCAAAATATTTAATACTCTGTTTTTGACTGCTGATTAAATCACATACCATCCACCTTTTGGCCTAATGTTTCTACTGTCTGCTTGACTCAAAGGAAATTAAATTTATGGAGGACTCACAAAAAATAATTGTCTAAGCTTGGATTTATATTACATTTAAGACTTTGTAGAGTTATTTTATTTATCTATTCATCAAGCCATTTTAAAGAGCCTACTGTGTGCTAGGCACTGACGTTAAACTGAAATAAAAACAAGACAGTCTCCACTTTCCAGAAGTTCACATTCTATCAGGCAATGGGGCAGAAGAGTATGAACAATACATACAGAGACAATTCAGTACAAAATAGGTGCAAAATAATTCTGTGGAAAATGTAGTAGTGGTGGTGGCGGCGGCAGAGAGGAATCAAAACAAGCTTCCTATAAGATGTGGCACCTTAGTTGAGCCGTGAAGGAATCTAAGATGTCATGAGGCAGAAGTGAGGAGGAAGAGCATTCCAGGCATAGGGACAGCAGAAGGAAAAGTGGATAGGGCGTCATCTACTTTTTGGAGCTCTTCCAAATGGCTTGGCCATGGAACAAGGATAGACCAGGTGAGGGGAATTATATCTACTTAGCATTCCTGAGATAGCTTTTAGTGAAAAACTCAGTGGTCATTAGCACCGATAGAAAAATCCGTTAATGTGAACTTTCAAAGAAACAAGGAATAATGAGTTTTAAAAGGTTTTTGTTGTTGTTCTTCTTCACCCCCCCCACCTTTGGAAGAGTAACTTCAAAAGTCACATGGATTTAGAACTAGAAAGGACTTCATCTAGTCCCGCTCTGTCATTTGACAAGTAGAAAACTCAGGCCCAGAGAGGTGTGTAGTATCCAGTCCAAGGTCACATAATTAATAAGCAAAAGAGATGAGATTTAAATGTAGGTCTTTGGACTCCAGACCCAGCCTCTCAAACAGTATTCAGTCAGTCAGATTGTAGATGGCCTTAAATATTAGATCCATTTGTAACTTGTTTCTACTCTGTTTCACTGGAGCAAAGCAGGAGAAGGAGCCAGATAGAAACCCAAGTTTCACATTGACCCCACCCAAAATGCTTTCTGGGCATTGCCACAAGTTTATGATATGAAAATAAGTGAAGGGCCAGGGATGGAAGGAATCTGGAACATGGCAGGAGTTTAAGAACTAGAGGGAGAAATGGTTGGTATGAGAAAATCTTTTCTCTGTGTTTGGACCTTCCCTTGTTTTGAACTCCATCATTCCAGTAGTGCTGAACAAGCAGTGTTGATCAACGAGGCTTCTGAACACAATTGCTGAGGAATCTTTTGTTCTGAGAAGCAGTGAGACAGTAGGAGCAGAAGAAGTCCTAGTGAATGACAGAACAGAAATAGAGTGGGGAAAGATAGAAGAGGAGCCAGGGCCCATGTCCAATACTCTTCCATTGACTGAATACTGACCCTCCAGCAGGCTGTAAATAGAATAATATTGCAGACATTTACTAGCTCACAGTAGTAGAAGGTAGGGAGATCTGAGTCTAAGTCCTTAAACTGTTAATAATTCCTGGTTTAAGATATGTCTATATACTGATTAACAGCCCCCTGGGTCTAGGAGAAGCCACGGGCATACAGCCCACCTGGTAGTTTTAATATCTCCCATCTTGCTGCTTTTGCTTCTGTGGGTACAAGGTCAAATCATGTCTAGGTGAAGGACTCCACTATGTTCTGTTAGTGTGATTGACTGGAAATGTAGCATGAAGGGAGGAGGGCAGAATTTTCCTAATGGCTTGAGGCTGAGCCAAGAGACTAATTAAATAAATCCACACAGATGACATGTCTAGACTAATTAGATGAGCCTCACCATTCACAAGGGATGGAACTAGTGATTAGAGGTAGTTGGGAATCTGAGAGCCATAGAGAGCTCATCTTTTTCTCCAAGAATCTCTGGTTATAGGAGGAGCCAGTAACTCTTTGGGTGAGTATGGGCTGCCCATTCCTGATCCTTATTAGTGAAAAGGATCAGAGAAGTGATCAACATCATCTGTGGGGATTAAAGACATAAAACAAATCCAAGAATGAATTCACGTGATGAATTAAATAATTCATTAGTGTTACCAGTTGCCAGATATTTTATCATATGAATGACCTAGCCTAGGAAGCAATGCATTCATTTCTGAGAGTCAAGAATCTACTTATGGTAAGATTTTTAAAAGAATTGAACTGATGACAAAGACAAAGAAAAAGCAATCTTTCACGATCTAAGGTTTCAATGCGGAATATGCTAAGATTATGTGTATATACCTAGAATTATTAACACTAGCTATTCTGCCATCTATCAGCAAAATCCTTGAACTGCTATCCACTTGCTCCTCTTCAAAGCATCTTTACTTTTCTATTCTATAATACATCACAGACCTGTGATTTCTTCACTCCTTCCACCAATGCAGATAGTAGGTACTCTGTGATATAGATGGTATTCGAGAATTACTGTGGCCAAAATATTCATCCTTCTCTAACCCAAAATGTGCTAAACTGTTTAGCTAGCTAAACTGGTTCCCAGGTAACAGATATGTGACCCAAGCATCTTTGTAACTATGTCATGAATTTATGCTATTATTCCTTTGACTACATAATCTGTCTTTTTTTTTCTATTCCCCCATTAGATTGTAAGCCTTTCAAAGGAAGAGACCATTTCTGACTTTTTACCATCTATAACCTATACAGTTTGAGCCAAAGATAATTGATAATAACAATAATCTTAATAGATAGTATTTATATATTATTTCAAGGTTTGCAAAGCACTTTGAAAAAATTATCTCACTTTATGCCCATAATAACCCTGGGAGGTAATTGCTATTATTACCCCCATTTTACAGATGAGGAAGTTGAGTCTCAGAGAGGTTAAATGACTTGTCCAGTATCACATAGCTAATAAGTGTCTGATCTGGATTTGAATGTAGGTCTTTTTGACTCCAGGGCCACAGTTCTATTCATTGTACCATTTGGCTTTCACTAGAATTGACCAGACTGAATATACAAAAGGTACCATTTTGGATAACTACAGCTTTAGATGCATGTAAGCAATCAGTCTAGTACTCTTAACTTCCATTCTTGACAGCCAAGATGTCAAATCACCTTTTTCTTCTGTCTCTTATGTTCATTGAAAATAATAACTAACAACAACACAACAAAGAAACCATTTATACCTTGTTTTAAAGTTTACAAAGTGCTTTACTTATAATAATATTATTAACAATTAGCATTTACATAGCACCTTAAGGCTTGCTCAGCACTTTACAAATAGCATCTCATTTTATCCTCACAAAAACCTTGGGAGGGAAGTACTATTGTTATCTCCATTTTACAGATGAGTAAAATGAGACAGACAGTAACTTGTCCAGGATCACCCAGCTAGTATCTGAGGTAGGATTTGAAGTAAAATCTTCCTAACTCAAGGGCCAGTTCTCTATCCACTATGCCATCTAGCCACCTATACTATCTTATTTAATCCTAACAACTTTATGAGGCATCCTATTGATATTATCCCCATTGTATAGATGAAGAAACTGAAGCCAAGAAAGATGCCTAGCAGAGTGCCTAGTATATAAATGCTTGTTGATTGATTGAGAATTGGTTGAAGTGACTTACTCCTGAGCACATAGCTTGTTAATGGCAAAGGCAGAATTTGAACCCAGATCTTTTTTGTCACAACCTAGATTCTATCCATTATGCAAAATAATTCTAAAGTATACAAGGTACCTGGGAATATTCCTATTATGCTATCAAAATGTAAAACAACACTAAGAATTTTGAGATATCCTATATATGGATGAATTTTTTTAAAGTATGAATTAAGGGCAACTAGATGGCACAGAGGATAGAGCACCAGCCCTGGGGTCAGGCAGACTGGAGTTCAAATGTAGCCTCAGATGCTTACTAGCTGGGCAAGTCACTTAACCCTGATTGCCTCCCTTTCTTCCTCCCCAACCTAAAACAAGGGTATAAAATTAAGAGAAATGAGTTCTAGCACTTCAAGGGCTTAACCATTTTCCTCTGATTTTCTTTTGCCTAGCTCCTAATTGTGGCAAATGCATTACAGTGAAACCACAGGGTTAGGCTGTCAGCTCTGTTCTTACTCTGTGGGTCTTCAAAGAGCTCTCACTGACCTCAAAGGAAGCAACATGCAAGTATTAGTCTGAAAAAGAGAGGAAGACACAGAGAGGAAACACACTTTTATGTCCTTGAGTTCAGCTTGTTCTGAACATGGCAAGTTTCAGCCACAAGGATATAAAACATGGCATGATAGGGTGTAAAGGAACCCTGAGGCCATCTAGTCCAATCCACTCATATTTCAGGTAAGGTAACTAAGGCAGAGAAAGAGAGATCTGGTTAATGGTAGCCTAAGAACTTTTGACATTCAGCAGCCTTCTCTCCTCACTCCTCGTCCTTGCTGCTGAGTTGACTTCTTAGCTTATCTTTCTAATACTTGCAGACAAAAATATTTCAAATGTTGTTGCTTTTTATTTGTAGACTCCACCTGAAAGTACCACAGTAGGGCGCATAAAAGCATTAACTGTACAGTCTCAGCTAATGTGCTATATTAAGTTGAAAGGCTAAGCAAAAAATCTGTAAAAGGCACGTGAATAATTCATCATTATGTTGAAGTTGTTTTTATTATGGAAAGAAAAGTCTCATATGGTGAAAAAAGAAAAAAAAATACTGATTCAGGAGACCTGTACTGAAATCTCAGTTGTGACATTTCTTAGCTAGGTAGTTTGTCTAAGACTCAGTCATTTTCCTCATCTGGAAAATGAGAATAGTGGCGCCTAACTCTATTGCATAAGGTTGACATGAGAGATGTGCTTTGTAAATGTTAAAGGGCTATATGATTGTGAGTTATTGTTGTTATTTTAGTCACTTAAAGACTTGCTCCATTTCCTTCTTGTTATTGCTTTAATTTGTGTTTTACCTTCATTAATTTTCTAAGATGTCTTCTCAGTGGGATATAATACATTACTTCTAATGCAGTATTTTTCAAATTGTGGGCTTTAATTCATTTTGGGAGTAGCTCTGAATGAAAACTACATGATTTTGAAAATCTTTAGAAATCAGAATGAGAAAGGTGATTTTATATTCCCAACTCCTCTTGTATCTGCTCCCCCCCCCTTTATGCTCACAGGGTCACCATCTTAGTTCAGGCTCTCATCACCTCTCACCTAGGCTATCACAATAACTGCCTAATTGGTCCCACTGACTCTTTTCCCCCTCTCCAATCCATTCTTCCCAGAGCCATGAAAGTGATTTTTGTTAATATATAAGTCTGACCATGTCATTCCCCTGCTTAAGAAACACTGGTGGCTCCCTATCACTGCTGTGATCAAATGTAAATGCGTCTCTTCAGCATTTAACGACCTTTACAACATGGCCCCAACTTACCATTTCACTCCATTACACACTCTCCAGTAAGCAAACTAGCTTTGCTAGTCCTTCACACAATAGATACTCTTCTCATCCATCTCAGTGACTTTGCACAGGTGAACTATCTGCAACATGTAGAGTTATCCTCCTCCAATTTTAGCTTCTTAGAATCCTTAGGTTCCTCCAAAGTTCCATTTAAGCACCACCTTCTACATAAAGCCTTTTCTGATGTCCTAAGTACTATTGCTTTTCCCATACCACACACAGAAACACCTTATATCTTAATTCCATATACTTTATACATCATTATATATTTCTACTTTGTCTCTCCCAAAAATGTAAGGTCTTTATGATTTTTTATCCTTAGTGCCTAGCACAGTGCCTGATTCATAGTAGGTGCTTAATAAATGTTTGTTGATTGACTGAAAAGTACTAGGTCTTATATTCCTTGGCTGGGTTTAAAAACAACCAATGCTAGCAGGGGGAGGAGGAACAATCCAGCCATTCTAGTGTCATGTAGAGAAAAATAAAATAAAATAAAACAAACAAACAAAACAAAGCAAATAAAAATGCACCAGGTTATATGAATTCAATTTAAAAACAATCCTCTGACCTCCATTAAACTGGCCAGTGTGTACCAGGAATGAATTACATGGTGACATAGGAGAACTATAAAGGATACAATGTGCTTTTATGCCTGGAGAATACAGTACTTGCCACGTTCACCGAGTACATTTTCTTGCTGGAACCAAATGCATAACTCTTCTCATCAGACTAAATAATCAAAACGCATCCTTTCTCCTTCCAGAAGAACCAAGTTAAGAAACAGCCACCCTTATCACAGGGATAGAAAATTAGTCTTGCTCAAGGTCAGCACCTCCATGAAGCACACAAACACCAAGATGTGAGAGCTCAGTGGATTCATTCGATCAGGGACTGACTAATCATCAGTCTCAGAAGACAAATTAGCACATTTACTCCTATGCTATCTAGGCATAAATCTATATACTTCATCTGGATTCAGAATCAATAAAATATTTTTTTTTAAACTTGACAAATGTTTTTCTTACAGGGGAGAGATGCTTAGTCTTAGAATTTGATGAGATCAGTTTTCTTTTTTGTTTTTAAATAATTTATCTATAGCTTCTTGGATAAAGGAATTCCTAGTGATTCTGGGAATTCAGTGCCATTACTAAGATTGGTACCAAAATCTATTTTGTAATCATATTTTCAATTTATCTCCCACACCTGCTCCTCTCTTAAATTCATCAAACCATTTCCCCCCCTGAAATCCCCTCCTATTAAATCCCAAAATGCCAGAACGTGCAAATAATTCTTTTGTGAGTTGATTTTTTTTTCCTTTTATTTATCTCTGAGGTACAGGTCAATTTGTTCCACTTAATTTTCTAATCATTTTCTCTAAAGAGGAAAGAAGAAAGGAGATATCATCAACATTTCTGAAAGATAGGAGTTTTTAATAAAAAATAATGAAACAACCTACATGCCTCCAGTTTTTATTATAATTTCAGGATTTAAATGTTTCCAGGGGTGGGGAACCAGTGGCCTCGAGGCCACATGTGGCCCTCTAGATTCTCAAGTGCAGCCCTTTGACCCTGGAAGTTATACTGTTTAAATATCTATCCCGGTGATAGGTTCTGTCCTAACCGATGTCTCTTCAATCTCTCTGTCCAGAATAATGTCTATGTGGTTCACAGAAACAGTTTCAAGGGCGTTGTTTCCTTCTCCCAAATTTCAGAATCACAGAATCTGGTATTTGGAATGGAACTCAATGGTCATTTTGTCTCAACTATAGTATATTTGACAAGTGGGTCTGCCTCTGCTTAAAGACTTTCCAAAAAATGGGTGCCCATCATATCTCTAGGCAGCCCATTCCATCTAATTGTTAGAAGCTGTTTCCTGACTTCTAAAATGGCTTCAGTGATACAAATGATCATCTCACCCAATTCTCACTTCTGGGTTCAAACAGAATAGATAGATATAAACCCACTTTCACATGTTAGCCCTTCCACACTTTTGCAAAGGTAACTAAAAATGGGAGCAAGTGACCGCAATTTAGTAGAAGCAAGAAGCAGGGCCACTGCTCTTTGTTTCAGGAGCAGCCTGAATAAAATGATCAGAAGTGGCCTCAGAGAGTCAATGAGTATCAGTAAGCGTGAGACAGAAACTCCAGTCCTTCATGCTGTGATATGCTCTGAGAGGAGAGAGTAAAAAGAGGCAACATGCATAAAGTCTGAGAGCCCTCAGTGACAGGGGCTTGCAGTGAATTTCTTCTCCTAGGTTGGTAACTGTGGGATATGGGATGAGTATAGGTAGTAGGTAGGACTTGTGACCTAGTTATTGATACATCCTTAACTCCTCTGTCTAGATCGGTATGCAGTAAACCATGATGATAAATACAAGATCAGATTTTGTCTAATGGCAGTATAAATGTATTATGAAGTCTCTGTTATTTGAGGAGATTATTTGAGAGAAGGGGAGCAGATTTTGGGGTAATATTGCTAGCCACATTGTTCATGAGGTAAAGAGAGAATTATCTTGGAAAAAGCACTGGGCTCATTACAAGACCTGAGTTCAAATCTCAGTTCTCATTTTTAATAATTCAGTTACCATAAGCAAGTCATTTTATTTGTCTGTCTTAGATATTTTCCATTTATAAAACTGTGTTAATAGTATTTTCATTGTTTGCTTCACAGGACTGGGATGAAGAAACTGCTTTGTAAAGTACATAAATATGAATGATTAGTCATTATGGGTCAGCAGTGTGATGTAGCAGTCAAAAAGAAAAGCTAATGCAATCTCAGATGTCATTAAGAAGAGCATACCTTTCAGGAATATGGAAGTGACAGTCCCATTGTGCTCTGCCCTCCTCATACCTCATCTGGAGCATTGCATTCAATTCTGGGCACCACATTTTAAAAGGGACATTGATAAACTGGAGAGTATCCAGAAGGGGGACAACCAGCATGGTGAAGGGCCTTGAGTCCATTTCATATGAGGATTGGTTGGAGAAGCAGATGATGTTTTAGCCTGATAGAGAATATTCAGGGGAGATATAATGTATGTCTTCAATTGTATCACAGCCCTAAGTGCTGGAGTTTCTATCCCATACTTACTGATATTCATTGACTCTCTGAGGCCACTTCTGATCATCTTATTCAGGCTGCTCCTGAAACAAAGTTGGGACTTCCACATTCTGCACTTGTTTACTCTTATTATCTCACCTTCCATGCTTCTACACTCATTAAACCTAGACTGATTTCCAATTATCTCACTGCTCTATAGAGCAGTGTTATGGCTACTTCCTGAAAAACCAAGAAATCTCTGTCCTGCTTCCTAGCTCTACCAAATTGCAATCACTTTCTCCCATTTTTAGCTACCTTCACAAAAGTGTGGGAGAAAATCTTCCCTTTCAAATGCTAGGAATGGAAAAAAGATCATGGAACAATACTTTCCTACCCTCTTTCCCTCACTGATCCCCAAGAAATCTGTATGAGAATGGTCTATCAAAGGTTTCAGTGAAAATATGAGAAAGAAATATGCAATTTTATAGAAGATTTTCTGTTGTTGTTCATCCTTCATTCTTAAAGAGGACCAGTGACATCAGGAGAGTGATGTCTTGACTTGCAAGTGAATTGGATTCAAGTGAGGAAGAGCTGTGCAGAATCCTCTGCTTCACTCTCTCCTCCAAAGTCATTGGAGTCCAGTAGTAAGACATAAGTCAAGACAATTGGTTGTGGCTCTGGATGTAGTGGGGGGCCTTGACCTTTTTAACCTAAGGTCTTTCTCAGGCGTTAGTTTGTTTAAGGCAACACCCAATCAGAAATTAAAGAGTAAGCTAGATTTTCTATACTTCTTCATAGTCACACAAATGGGAAAAAAGAATGATATAGAGAAAATACAATACTGTTCTGTCTATTGTTTACTGATTTTAAGAAAGTATTTGACTCTATAGATCAAAACACAAATTTGAAGGGTATCTATCTTCAAGATAAGGTGTCTGCCATGGAAGTTCATATCAGAATCATAAAAGACTTTACAACACATGCTACAATGGAGATAATTGTTTAACTATTGACTAAATATTGACATCTATTCACATGTTAAGTGTAGATACTTATGTGCATATTTAAATATGCATTACATGTACATATATACATTTAAACACACACACATATGAATCTTGCTTCTAACTCTGGCCTGGGTAATTCATTTAACTTTTAAGCACTCAAACAATCCCCTAAGACTTAATGATTTAGTCAGAGATGGGTTATGAACCCTCTTAATAATGGAAGTTCCCATACTGAAAGTTCTCTTCACTGATGACAGGATAGATGCTTTATAAATCTATATCTGTGCTCAACTAATGTATTTTTCCAGTGTCATGGATAATATCCTATGCAAATGCCCAAATAAAAGAGCTATCTATAATTGAAAAAGTTCTCCAAATGCATATGTTAGAGTAATTGAACTGATCCTTGATACACATCCCTGTCTATTCAGCAAAATTTAATAGACAATGTCTAATTATCCACATTGGAAAAATTAACTGGATGAAAATTATATAATTATATATAGTCCAACCAGCAGTTTTTCCCTCCCAGCTATAAATCTATGATTCTATGACATGTATGCCCAGAAAAAGCTGATTCTTGTATACAGAATCAGAGATAAAAGATGGATAGACCCATTAGTAGCCAGGTACCCCAGAAATGAAGACCCTTAATATACTTGATACCCACTCCCGCTTTCCAAGAAGCTTTAAGGGAAATTATAGACAAGAATTACATAGAATAAGAAGGAGTAAAAGGGCTACTTCTGGGTCCCCACACTAATAATATTTCAGATGCACCTAAATAACAATAAAACCAAATGCTTACATATTTATCTGACTAGTGGCATTTCTTCAAAGATGTGAGAGGGGTGTGGTCAATGGTGTGGTGGTAGATGTAATGCTAAAAATCTCCAGTGTGAACAATGGGGGCTTGAGCCCCCACTTTTCCATAAGTTGGACACTTTCTCCCCCTTTAGCATGACTCCCTCCCCTACTCATAGGATACAACAGTTCACTGTTAATGATCATGTGATTTATTAATACAGTACAACTGCCTCCCCCCCACACACATACTCACACATATAGACAATCAAACAGTGGTTCAACGAATAGACCAGAGCACTATGGGCAGCTGTCACTCTGGTGTGTTCTGACAAGGGTGAACCAATTTCTTTACTGGAGAGCCGAGCTCGCCAAGCTAATGGAGCTGAAAGGAGTTTTTGCATTATCTTGCACAACATGTGTTCTTCCTATCATCTATCCATGAATTCTGGAACAGTATTAACAGCATTAAGAGATCATTTACTTCTATGCCAATAATAATGTAAAGTGACCCAAATAACAGCAGGAAAATATCCATTGACTCACATAATGGCATTAAATAATGCTACTTCTGGGAAATTTAATTTTTGTTGACATAAAATACTGACTTGCTCCATTAAATAAACTTGGCAAACAAGACTTATGGCAAGCTCAAAAAATGTCATGTAGCAATGGAATTTCTCTTTAAAATCTGTGCCTCAAGGGAACCAACTGACTTAAATGGGTCCTTTAAATCCATCTTTGCCTTTTATTTTACCCAAGTAAGTTTTGTTACATTTTAATATTTTAAACTTCAAGCTCTTAGGAATAAGAACTATGACCTTTGAAAAATAAGAAATTTGATCTTGAGTACCACAAGGAATTTTTAATACAATTTTCAGAAATCCTATCCTGAAATGTGAGTGGGTAAAAGGATGGCTGCCTCCTTTCTGACTCTTGGCCACATACATCTGAATCATAAATTTACTTTTCCACCATGGAGATGCCTACTGAACACAAAACTGGATGAGCAAAATAAAAAACAGAATCTTGTGGGGGGTATGTATGTATTCTATACACATTTAATAAAGATGAGAACTAAGGCAATCAGAATATGTCACAGTTGTCTCTCCTCAAAAACAATAAGTATTTGTTTTACTTGAATAAAACCATATAGACAATTAGGGAAAGTTTTTTTTTATGTAATTTTCCAGAAGACTGTCTAGATTTTCCCACTGTGTGTATTTAGACATAATTTTTCACTATCTCCTCAAAGGGAAGGTCTAGTCATCAGTTAAGAAATTGCATGGGCATGACTCAAATATTCAAACCAAAGAAAGCCCACTGCCCTTTTCTTCACTAGCAATGAGGTTTTGGAATTTTTTTTAGTCTGGATTATCAATATTTGCTCAACTTGGATTTTGTAGGTAAAGTCAGCTTACTTCTTAATGGAAAAAGGAAAGTGTTGGTTTGTTATGGATTTAAAAAAAATACAAATAGCAAAAATGGGGCACTTGAAGCAGCATGGTATAATCAATAGTGCATTGCACATGGAGTTAGGGAACCTGGAATCTCATAGCAGCTATGTTACATACTATCATTGTGACTTTGGGCAGATTATTTATCATCTCTGGGCCTCAGTTTTTTGATCTTTAAAATGAGGGGGTGGACACCAAATCTCACAGTTCAAGCTTAAAGCTCTAAGGTTCATCCTAATTCTTGATCCTCAATTTTGGTCATTAAAAATCCTTAAGGATGGAGAACTTGTGGCATTATGAAAGGTCGTGGAGAAACCTAGCTCTCTCACATAAACTCTAGCAAATAGATGCAAATGACCCCCAAGAGACCAATGATAAAAACATACAAAATAATCAAATGTAAAATCCTCCATCCAGTTCAGAAGTAAATGAAAAACAAGCAAAAGATGTCAGAGGCTGGTAGAAGGGTCACCTTTAGGAAGACATTCCAACTCAGGTAAGTAATGTAAGCATCAAAAAACCATCAGAGGAGGGTCAAGGATGGGAACTAGCAAGAACTCCTTCAAATAGACCTGACTCCAGCCAGAACTCTGAACAAGCACATCATAATCAGTTCTCATAATAATGGGGCCTGAATCCTTGCCCCATCAGGAAATATAACCATTCTGGATTGATCATTGCACAGGGAATGTGAATTCATCGAAGCATTTGGAGTGGAGGGTAAACTCCCATCGTGGTCTCCAATTGCCAGAAGGGCTCTGTAAGAATCCTAAGATCAATGTGACCTCCAGCTTTCCTCTAAACATACTGGTAAGTCCATAGCAGTGTATGGAACAAACTCCCCAATGAAGACCTTGCAAAATTAAGGAAGAAGAGGCTGTATAATGTCTAAAATTATAGTGGGTCACCAGGAGGTTAAATAAGAAGGCAGAGATGTAGGAACAGAGTAGCTCTAATACCAGCCACCTCATACAGATTGGTAAATGCAGAGGTATCCAAATCACAGAGAGGAAAAGACCATGTAGGGCTACCCAATCCATCCAATAATGCTGGAAATTAATGAGCCAAGAATACAATCACCAGTCAAGAACTGAGGTTGAAAAGATGAGTAAACAAATGAAAATGCCAACATCATCAAGAACTAGTATGAGTTAAAAGGAGCCCAAATAGGAAAAGAGAGTATTAATGCAACACCTATAAAAAAGTCTCAGTGAAAATGACTTGGCCATTGAAATTAGAGTTCAGAAGGGGAAAAAATGAAAGGAAAATAAATAGGTTAGGTAGGACATAACTTGGAAAACCTTTACCTAACTAGCGGATTCTCTGGAAAATAGAATGGAACAAACAAAATTTGAAAACTCCATGAAATAATAAGAAATATTAGAGCAACGTGTGAAGACTAAAAAAATAAAAGAAAATGTTATTTACTATAAAAAAAATTCACTTGTAAAGCTGATCAAGAAGAGGTAATCTAAAAATCATCAGCTTCCCTAGAAACCATGACCATATGAAAAATTTGAATATCATACTTCAAGAAATCAGAAAAGAAAAAAATCATTTAAAAAATCTGGATTCAGGTCTATTCTTAGTTTCATTAGAACCTGAGGACAAAGAAAAACGGAAAGAATCAACCAACTACCTCCTGGAGAAAAACCCAAATGAAAATACTCAGTAATGTCATAGCCAAAAATCTAGCACTTCCAAGAACTGTAAGCAGCCAGAAAGAAATAGTTCAAGTAGTATGTAATCTCTGCCTGGATCACACAAACATAGCAGCAACTATAATAAAGGAAAGAAAACTTTGGAGTATGATATTCCAGAATTCAAAAGAGAAAAGCTTATTATTAAGAGTCACAATATGAAAAACTGAGTATTATCCTACAGAGTAAGGAAAAAAAAGAAAAGAATATTTAAGAGATTAGAGCAGGGGTGGGGAACCTGCAGCCTGGAGGCCACATGTGGCCTTTTGACTGAGTACAAGTTTTACAGAACAAATCCTCTTATTAAGGATATTTGTTCTATGAAGTTTGGATTCAGTCAAAGGGCCGCACTTGACAACCTAGAGGGCCACATGTGGCTTTGAGGCCACAGGCTCCCCAACCCCTGCTCTAGTCTCTTAAATGTTCTTTTTTTCCTTACTCTGTAGGATAATAGTTTTAAATGTTCTTAAATCTCTAGAGGATTCTCTCAGTTTCCTGATCAAAATATGAGACATGAGTTGAAATTGCGCAATGCAAACCCAGTAATCAAGAGAAAACTAGAAGGGACATGCATTTGAGCAATTGCAAGAAGCCAAGCAATGATAGTAGGCTTACATTACAAAGAGGAGAAATAGAGAACAAAAAAAGTTCCTTCAGTATCCTGATTTCTTCAAGGGTCATAGAGGGAGTTAAATTAGACAGACACAGAGATTAGATTTAAGGGAGGAAAGAGAAGGGAAGAAAAAATGAATACACAAGAAAATAACAGGGAGGAACAATGTTCTCTTTCATATAAATTGGGAGCACAATGAAAAGAGTACACAGGGGCAGCTAGGTGGCGCGGTGGATAGAGCCTCACCTCTGGAGTCAGGAGGACCTGAGTTCAAATCTGATCTCAGACATTTGACACTTACTAGCTGTGTGACTCTGGGCAAGTCACCTAACCCCAATTGCCTCATAAAAAAGAAAGTATAAAAATATGGAGGAAAGGGTAGGAGGAATTGGTGTCATGTGATCTCACTCTATCTGAACCAGACATAAAAGGGCTGAACTCACATAAACATATTACAAAGTTTGGTTTAGAAATACATTAAACTCAACAAGAATATAAGCAGGGACAGGAAAAGGGGAGGATACAAGACAGGGATTAGAATTGGGGAGGTAATAGTCACAATCAAACTTCAACTTTGGAGTGTCGATCATTAAGGACAATTAAAAAGAGAAAGGCAAAATGTAAAAACCAGAGATCAAGGTCTGGGTTTACTGAAGAGAGGAGCAATAGAAGAGTAAAAATAGACCATTTCAAACCTAGTTTACTATGCTTATGAAATTCTGTCTTCAGGTCTCTAGTCTATGGTAGGTAAGCTTTTGCCCTAAATTACTTGGAACCAGGTTTCCTTACCCCTTTCTGGCCATTCCAGACCATGCTGCCTCCTCTCCAATCATCCTACCAAACCCATTCCAGGTAGAATCACCTGGGCTTTGCCCCTGTGTTCCTGATCTCTGACAGGCACACTTTCATTTTATCTTGCTCAGAAGCAGGCCTCCATGGCATTCAAAGCCATTTCCAGACCATGCCATTACTCACACACTTCTCTAGATCCCTTATAAATGTTGTCTTCTCCTATTGAATATAAGCTTCTTAAGCACAGGGACTATTTTGCTCTCTTATATTTGTATTTCTAGTGCTTAGTGCAATTCCTGGCACGTAGAAAGTGCTTTATAAACACACTGGAATCATCATCACATTTTCCTCTTTTTCTACCTCCTTTCTAAAAATGGGGATGGTAGGGAAAGATGTAAAAGCATGAGGATATTATGGAAGGAAATACACAATTACCAATCATACCAGTGAATGTGAATAACGCAAACTTGCCCATAAAATAAAAGATGGTAGCAGAATAAATTAGGAATCAGAGTTCAGTAACATGCTACATACTAGAAATACATATGAAGCATAACAATTCACACAGACTTAAAATTATTGGATAGATAGAATAGAATTTATTATCCCTGCAAGTGAATTTTTTTAAGTAAGGGTATCAATTACAATTTCAGAAAAAGCAACAATACATTTGACATGGTTAAAATATAAACAGAGAAACTATGGTATACTTAAAGATACCATAGATAACTGAAAATAACAGCACCATATATATATATATATATACATACATACATGTGTATATATTAACATAAGTGTTTATATATGTATACATGTCTCCAACCACCTATTGGATGTCTTGAACTAGACAGACATTTTAAACTCAATATGTCCAAAACTGGACATTATTTTTTTCCAAAAACACTCCACTCTTCCTCATTTCCCTATTATTGTTAAGGGCACCATCATCCTCCTAGTCACCCAGGCTTGCAACCTAGCTGTCATCCTTGACACTTCACTATGTCCCTAAGCTCTCTCCATGTCTAATCTGTTGCCAAGTTCTGTTGACTTGCAACATCTCTTATATATACTCCATTCTCTCCTCTGATACTGTCACCATCCTAGTACCAACTCTCATCACTTCATACCTGGACTGTCTCAATAGCCTATTGATTAGTCTTCCTACTTCGAGTCTTTCCCACTTTAGTCCTCCACTCAGTTATCAAAGTGATCGTCGTAAAGTTCAGGTATGACTGTATCATTCTCATATTCAGCAAACTCCAGCGGCTCCTTATTACCTTGAAAAATTCTGTTTGTTTTTTTTTAAAAATTCTTGTAACCTAGCCCCTTCTTACTGTTCTAGTCTTTTTATACCACGTTCCCCTTTTAGAATTCAGTGCCACTGTCCTCCTTACTATTCCTTAACCAAGACATCTTCTGACTCCATGCATTTGCATTCGCTATCCCTATGCTTGTCATGTTCTTTCTCATTGTCTCCACTTCCAGGCTCTGGTGGCTTCCTTCAAATCTCATCTAAAATCCTACCTTCTCTAAGACATCCTTCCCAGTTTCCCCTAATTTTATTGCCTTCCCTTTGAAATTATCTTCAAATGGTCCTGTGTATATCATGTCTCCCCCACTAGACTGTGAGCTCCTTGAATGAGGTCAAGGGCTGTTTTCTGTATTTCTTTGTATCCCCAAGTACTTGGCACAGTGTCTCGTATATAGGTAGATATGTAATAAATGATTATTGCCTTGACTAGACAAATATAATAAAAAGATAAATAAGAAAGAAATTAAAGATCTGAATGTAAATTTAGAAAAGTTAGATGTAAATATTTGCCAATTATTGAATGAGAATAAAAATGAATGTAGATGTTCTCAGTTGTAACCTTACAAAAGTTTTATACACTTTTACCAAAAAAAAAAAGCATATACTAGGGCCTAAGTAGCTTAGAACATACTGTTCTAAAAATTGTTTAGGATAAAAGCAGAAATGTCAAATACATACTTTACTGACCACAATGCAATAGCAACTGTTTTCAATAAAGTTAATTTGAAAAAAGGATTTAAGCAAATGGCAACTAAATAGCTTAATCCTAAAGGACCTGGGACTCCAAAAACAAACCAGAGAAATAGATAACTTCATTAAATAAATGACATCTGTATAACAACATACTAAAATTTTGAGGTATAGCAAAATTATATCTTCAAAAAAACTTTCTATCTCTGAGCATTAACAAAAAAGGAAGAATAGATCAATGAACAAGGAATGCAACTTAAAAATAAGACATGCAAAAATATACATAAATAGACAGAAAAATGGAAATTCTGAAGATCAAAGAAAAGACAATCTCAATTAAAAACAAAAACTATTGAAATAAAACTAGGAACTCTTTGAGAGCATGGGAGAGACTAATATAATAGACAAATACTAGCTAAACTGAAAAAAGCAGAAGGGGAATCCAAATTGACAAAATCATATATAAAAAAGGATAATTTACAACCAACTGAAGAAATGAAGGCAACTATTAGAAACTATTTTCCCACGCATGGCAGCAAAATTTATAGCTTAAATGAAATGGATGAACATTTAATGAAAACCGTAAAATATCCAGATTATCAGAGCAACAGAGAATACAAATAACCCAGCCTCAGAAAAATAAATTGAGCAAGCCATAAATGAACTCCCAATGGGAGCAGAGAGGAAGTGGAACTCAAGGGAATGCAGATTTGCAGGTTAATTATAGCGAACATTCGAAGGACAACTAACTTCAATTTTACTAAATTATTTGCAAAAAAAAAAAGATGGCACTCAATCAAATTTGTATATGACAGATACACTCCTGATACCTAAATGTTAGAGAGAAAAGTCAGAGAAATAAACCTTTACATTGAAGTCCTATGGAATGGTGGCAGTTGGTGGCACACTGGATAGAGTACCAGGCCTGGAGTCAAGAAGACTCATCTTCTTGAGTTCAAATCTGGCCTCAGACACTCATTACTGGTGTGACCCTGGGCAAGTCACTTAACACGGTTAACCTCCATTTCCTCATCTGTAAAATGAGCTGGACAAGGAAATGACAAATCACTCCAGTACCTTTGCAAAAAACTCCCAAACGGGGTCAAGAAGGGTTGGACATGCCTGAAACAACAACAATAAGTCTATGGAATATCAAAGTAAAATATCTAATAAAATATTAGCAAAGAGTCTGCAACATATTAAAAAGTTTTTGCACCATAACCAGGTTGGGTTAATAACAAGAATGTAGGGCTGTCTCAATATTAGGAAAACTAAAAACATAAACCAGATTAATAACAAAAAGCAATAAAAATATCATGATTGTACCAGGAGGTATAGAAAAAAACTCTTGATGAAAATGCTTTCATATAAAAATATCAGAAAGAATAGAAGAAATAAACCTTTCCTTAATAGGGTGAATAGTATTTATCTAAAAACAAGAGCAAGCATTAAATCCAATTGAGAAACACTAAAGGTTTTCCAGTAAGATAAGGAGTAATGAAAGGACATCCGTTATTACCATTAGTTGGTATCTTTTTTTTTTTTAGTGAGGCAATCAGAGTTAAGTGACTTGCCCAGGGTCACATAGCTGGTGTCAGGTGTCTGAGGTCACATTTGAACTCAGGTCCTCCTGACCCCAAGGCCAGAGCTCTATTCACTCTGCCATCTAGCTGCCCTTAATCGGTATACTTTTAAAAGGGAAGTTGTTACCAGGAAAATTGCATCAAATTCCTCTGATAAATATCTATACAACAGATAAATGGCCAAAGGATATGAACAGATGATTCTCAAAAAGAAAAAAAGAAAGGAAAAGAAAAGATTTAATAAGAGAGGAGGAAAGGAATCAAAATTTAATGAGGGAAAAACAAAACAAAAAGATTTAATAGGGGAAGGGAATAAGCATTTATGCAGGGTCTCCGATATGCCAGGCACTGTGCTGAGTGCTTTTGTAAATACTATCTTATTTGAGAGTCACAGATCCTGCAAGGCAGGTACTCTTATTATTATCCTCATTTTACAGCTGAGAAAACAGAGGCAAACACAGGTTAAGAAGAGAAAAGAAAAGAAATCATGTGAAAAATGCTCAAAATGCAGGACAGCTAGATGGCACAGATAGAGTGCCAGGCTTGGAAGTCAGAAAGACTCATCTTCATGAGTTCAAATTTGGCCTCAGATACTTACTAGCTGTGTGACCCTAGGCAAGGCACTTAATCCTCTTTGCCTCACTTTCCTCATCTGTAAAATGAGGTGGAGAAAAACACGGCAAACCATTCTAGTATCTTTGCCAAGAAAACCTCAAATGGAGTCATAACGAGTCGGGCACAACTGAAAGCAGGCAGCAACAACAAAAGTGAAATGCAACATTGATTCTGATTCGTCAGATTTACAAAGATGACAAATAAGAAAAAAATCCAACTGTTGGAGAGCATGTGGGAGGATAAGCACACAAATGTAGCCATGGTGGAGCTATGCAACGATTCCACTACTCTGGAAAGCAATTTGGAACGATACCCCCAAAGTCAAGAAATTGTGGGTGGACACTATTAGGCATGTCCTCTGAAAGAGATCAAACAATGAAGGTGAGGCACCAAATGAAAAATAATACGTATAGTAGAACTGTGTGATAGCAAGCAAATGGAAACCAAATGGGCTGCCATCAATTGGGAGAATGGCTGAACAAACTATGGTACTTCAACATAATGAGATATCACAGAAAGTCCTATGTATTGATGCAGAGGGAAATGAGAAGAACCAGGAAAACTATGCAATGACCTTAGGAGTAAAAGAAAACAACTTTGAGAGACTTAAGAATTATGATCAATGATAAGATCAGTCATGACTCCAAATATATGAAGGTAACGATGATGATAATGATGATGACGAAGATGAGGAAATATACATCCCACCTCTTGGTGGTAAGGTGATGGATTGTGAGTGCAGAATGAGATATACGTTAATAGACATGACAGTCATAACACAAATTTGTTTTGCCTATCTGCACTTTCATGCAATTTATTTCAGGACAGTTATGCAAAAGAAAAAAATTAGAGGACAGAAAAGCATCTCTCAAAAACATTACAAAATACTTGAAGGACACCAGAATAGCGTTCAGAAGGATCCAGACAAGAAGAACAATGTTATTTGGCACTACCATCTTAAATTTAGTGTATTTTAAAAGGAACAAGCTATATGGAATGAATTCACATGGACATTCCCTTTTTTCTTTTCTTCTTTCCATGTAGAAATATTCATAATTTTGATGATTTTCTAGTTCATAGTAAAGAAATTGAAAAGAAAAATGATATAGTAAATGTGTCCATGCAATTAATTTTGCTTAAATCCAAATCTCTTACAGCTTGCTCCTTCCTACTCCAGCAATCCCCACCACACACCCGACTATGGTTACTGTACCCTCCTAGTAACAGGCTCCCATCTGTCTGTTCAAAGATAACTGTCTCTTGAGAAGCCCTCCATCCAATCAGAAATTGCTCCATCTGACCAAACTCGTCTCTAGTGCATTAAAGAGTGGCTTAATCAACTGTGCAATGACAAGCATAGAAAACAAATGTACCGAAATACCAACTCTCCCAACCCCTTTTTTAAAGCAACCCAAGCTTTTTCTCAGGAATTCAACAATTCGTTTGAGGTCAGTACAGATTGTTCTGCCTCTCTGTAATGGGATTGTTAACAAAAGCATGCTTATCAGAAATATTATGGGAGAAAAAATCAAAACAGAGCACGAACTTTAAGGAAGAAATTTTGAACAGTACTTTGGCAATCTTTTTACCATCTTGTGCAGTTACACCTTGATATTTTGCACAAATAAAAGAATATCCACTGTGGGAATTAGAATTCTGATAAGGAAATCCAGGCCATATGTTACATTTGACTCATTTATTTTCACAGGAATAATTTAGTTTTTACCATTTTGTACCTTATAATGTGCCACCAAACATCCTGGAGGGCATTTTGTAAGAGTAATGAAGTGTTCAGAACTTAAGCCCTGATTTAATAGCTCTTTGATATTAAATGCAGTTAATTGCAGTGGAGAGCATGCTAGGCCTGGAGTTAGGAAAACTCCAAGTTCAAATCTGACCTCAGAAACTTAATAGCTGGATGATCCTGGGCTAGTCATTTAATTGCTGTTTGTCTCATTTTCCTCAATTGTAAAACGAGGATAATAATAGCACCTAACTCCCAGGTTATTATAAGGATCAAATAAGATAATATTGGTAAAGTGCTGAGCATAGTGTGTGGCATGTAGCAGGGGCTACATAAATACTTATTCCCTGCTGTTGTTGTTCAGTCATTTTAGTCAAGTCTGACTCTTTATGACCCTACTTGGGGCTTCCTTGGCAAAGATACTGGAGTGGTTTGCCATTTCCTTTCCAGCTCATTTTATAGATGAAGAACTGAGCCAAACAGGGTTAAAGTGACTTGCCCAGGGTCACACAGCTAATCAGTATTTAAGGCCAGATTTGAACTCATGAAGATGAGTCTTCCCAACTCCAGGCCTGGTACTCTATCCATTGTACCACTTAGCTGCTCCCTATTCCCTTTCCCCTCCCCTATTAAATCTTGACTGTGAGGTGGGCATAAGAGTACTTCTTGTGTGTATGGAAAAGGTCAGGTTTTCCAGTTGACAAGAAGAAGCAGTTGAGTTGTTTGGGAGCAATCAACTGACCAAACCAAGTAAGAAGTGAACCTCTTTCCTTCAAAATGTCAACTGAAAGGATGAAATGGAATTGGTTTTGAGTTCTCAGGATGTAGACATTTGCCAGATCTCCCTCCTTAGTAGGTCAGGATCGGACTTTGTAAGTAAGGACAGACAGGTGACAGCAAAGAATCTATTAAATAATGATGGATGTTGATGCAGCTAGCTAGTTAGGTCCTCCCTAATGGATTTCATTGCTTTTTCCTCTTGGACACATGGATGTGGAGGTGAGGTTGGAGGAGGACAGGAGAGACCTAGCAGACATTAATTATTATACTTCTCACAAAGTAAGGCTAATAGTTTTTTTTTCACTACTCCCTCTTCTTATCCTTATCATAGCAACCCACGATAAAGAATTAAAGCATTCCTGGGTTGTCAGGGTCCTATAAGACTATATATAATTTTGGGAGTTTCATAGGGACAGGTGAGTAGGAATATAATATTATACCCATATTTTAATGTAATATATGTCTCACAAAGTAACTAGCCCATGAAATAGTGCTAGCAGAAGAGAGATCCATGATGAGATTAGTAGTCAATGGCTTAGAAACCATTTCCTAGCAGCCTGTTGGAAGAGATGCTTTTCTCATTTCTTTGAAAAGCAAAAACATTCCTAAGTTCAGAAAGGATGAATCATTCTTGTCAAAGTATGAGCCAACAGGAAAATGTTGGCCTGCTTCATCAGAGAGGAGCAAGAAGCCCATGACTCACTTTCTTGGTGGACAGTGAGAGACACTAGATGACACAGATAACAGAGGTCTCAGAGCTTTCTCCTTTGAGAAACATGGGATGATGGGAGAATGGGCTGTAGTTTGGTTATTCTCCAATCTGGAACAATGCAATTATGATCTGAGGTCCCATTCGTACTGTTATAGACTTTTATACTTCATTCTCCTCTAGGCAGTCTATGAACCAGATACATGGGACTACTTGCTGCTGCTTAAACACATCACTCCATCTCTTGTCTTTGTGCCTGGAATGTCTACTCCTTCACCTCTGCCTTCCATGGATTCCTTCAAGTTTTAGCTCAAAGTTCATCTTCTCTGGAAGGCCTTTGTCTCTCCTCTCAGAAGTGACATAACTTCCCCTCAGATTACCTTCCATCTTCTCTCTCTCTCTCTCTCTCTCTCTCTCTCTCTCTCTCTCTCTCTCTCTCTCTCTCTCTCTCTCTCTTCTCTTTCTCCTTCATACACACACACACACACGCACACACATGGAGGAGAGAGCCGTTCACATCTTCTCAATCTATTTTATGTATATATGTTATGTGTATGTATATATGTGTAGAGAGAATATGTAAATGACTTTCTATATATATGTGTGTATACATATATATGTATATATATATATATATATGTTTATATATATGTATATATATATATATATATATGTATATAAAATAGAGAAAGGAGAGAGGAAAAAGGACCTTCATGTGCAAAAATATTTATAGTAGCTCTTTCTGTGGTGTCTAAGAATTGGAAATCAAAGGGATGACCATCAATTGGGGAATGGCTGAACAAGTTGTGGTATATGAATGTAATGGAATACTATTGTGCTATAAGAAATGATGAGCAGGCGGACTTCAGAAAAACCTGGAATGACTTGCATGGACAGATGTTGAGTAAAGTGAGCAGAACTAGGAGAACATTGTACACAGTAACAGCCATGTTGTGTGATGACTAACTTTGATAGACTTAACTCTTTTCAGCAACGCAAGGATCTAGGACATCTCCAAAAGTCTCATGATGGAAAATGCTATCGACATCCAGAGAAAGAACTATAGAGTTGGAATGCAGATAAAAGCATACTATTTGCTCTTCCCCCCCCTCTATTTTTTTTTCTTTCTTGTGGTTCCTCCTGTTGGTTCTATCTTCTTTACAACATGACTAATATGAAAATATGTTTAATAGGAATGTATATGTAGAACCTATATCAGATTGCATGCCCTCTTGGAGAGACAGGAAGGGAGCGAGGAGGAGAAAATTTGAAACTCAAAACCTTATGGAAGTAAATGTTGAAAACTAAAAATAAATTAGTAAAAATAAATTAATTACTTTTTAAAAAGAGAGACATTCACATGTTGTCTCTCCCATTAGAATGTCTAGCACTTAGCTAGAATATATATCGCATTTTAAGACTTGAAAAGCACTTTATATATTATCTCAATTAATCCTGTGAGAAAGATATTATTATTATCCCCATTTCACAAATCAGGAAACCAAGGCTGACAGGAGTTAAGTGATTTGCCCAGGGTCATACCCAGCTAGTAAGCTGATCTGAGTCAGGATGTGAACTCAGGTCTTCCTGATTCCAAGTTCAGCCTTCTATTTATTATACAACCTAGTGGTCTTTTAGAATATATGTCCCTTGAGGGTAAGGACCATATTTTCACCTTTCTTTATATGCTCAGTGCTGAATACAGCATCAGGAACATGATAAGCACTTAATAAATGCTTATGGACTGGCAGATGGATAACCAAGCTGCAAGGGGGAGCTATTACAATGTAATGAGAACATTAGCTTTTCTAGCAGAAAAGAGGGATTATTTAACTAAATCAGTACATTTATTTAATACAATTAAATGAATTTGGCCTAGTAGTATGAAAAACGATCTAATTCTGAGAGCAGTGACCATCTCCTTTCGATCTTTTGAACAGCTCCAAAAATAATATGTGAGAGCAATAACGAGATAAGTTTCCTCAGAGACAAGCTCATGTCTCAATATTAAGTTAGAAGCCTAAGCAAGCACGTTTAGCTCCTTTCATCACATAGGGCACCTTTGGATTTTAGCAGTACCTTAGTGTGAATAATTTACTTCTAGTTCAAAAGAATTAGAGGCAGTTGGTGGCACAGTGGATAGAGCTTCCTGCCTGAAATCAGGAAGACCTGAGCTCAAATATGACCCTACATACTTACTAGTTATGTGACCCTGGGCAAGTCACAACTTAACCTCTGTTTACCTCAATTTCCTCAAAAATGGGGATAATGATAGCACCTTCCTCACAACATTGTAGAGATAAAGCGAAAGAATATTTTAAAAATGTTTAGCACAGTGCTTGCCACATACTGGGTGCTATATAAATGCTTGTTCTTTCCCCTTGGAAGGTTATTATGCTAAAAAGATGAGCCTTCCATCAGAAGTAAGTGGAAGCACTGCACAATTTCCCAAAGACAATCTGATCTCAAAAAAAATGTTTTTTAATGAGAGTAATAAGACAAAAGAAAGATCAAGTCTAAATCACTGGGAAAAGAAACCTATGGAGAAGAGGTTAGTGTGATAGTTGCAAGTAAGTATTCAAAAGGCTGTCAGTCACATAGATGAGAGTTTAGATTTGTCCTCCTTGTTCCCAGAAGGCAAAAGTAGGAGCAGTATTTGAAAGTTATAGAAAAACAGATTTTGGTTTGATGTAGAGGGAAAACAAACAGATAAGTCTGTGAACAACTAGAACTTCCCCAAAGTGGAGTAGGCAGTGGGTTCTGATCCCCGGCAGGTCTTACAGCAAAGAAACGGTGTTGTAGATGAGATGGCCTCTGAGGTCTCTTCCTGTTTGAAATCATGGGATTTTGTGCCTACATCATGATTTTCTATCCACTGAAGCAAAAACAAAGCAAGACAGCTCCTGTGAGGGCAACATTTTGGGGGTAAGTTAAATCACCAATGAAAAATTGCTAAGTTAGTAGAAATAATTTTAAAATTTGGCAGAATTTTATCTGCTGAAAATAAACAGCTGGATTCAAGCATTTTAGCATGTCCTGATGAGCACTGAAAACGTGAAAGCCTTTCCCTGTTACTTCCTATAGGCGCTTCACCCCCTGTATTTTCCACAGCATTGGGATTTCTCTTTTAAATATTTCATACAGATGGGAAACTTACATCCTAAGCTCTCTAATGCACTTATCACTTTAGAATATTCTAGGCTGTACTTTTTTAATAGTTATTTGTGTTGCCCTTATACTCTTACATCATGATTTCTTACCCCTGAGTCCACAACCTTGTTTTTAAAAATATTTTGATAACTGTATTTCAATACAGTTGGCTTCCTTTATAATCCTATCTATTTTATCTTATGCAATTAAACTCATGACTCTGAGAAGGGGTCTATAAGGGTAACAAGACTGACAAAGGGGTCTGAAATACAAAAAAGGGTAAGAACCCCTGGCATATTATTTGTTATCTTCTTCTGGGCAGGAGTTTGTTTTCTCCAAACTGTTATCCTCCTCCACTAACTAGCACTGTGCTTAACAAATAGTTATTCTTTTGCAATAGTAGAAATTTACAGAATAAGTATTTATTGTAGTTAACTATAGAAGGTTGACTGTTGTTCATCTCATAAGCATCATGTATGCATCAGAAAGTTACACAACTGGCGAAAAGGATTTTAAAACTGTATATGCAAATTATAAGAAAAAATAAAAAACCCGTATTTCATCAAAATCCTCATATTTCTAAGTTAGAAAACATGCTCACTGCAAATGTTCCACCAAGATTAAAGAGTTCATAATGATTGAAATAAACAAAGAAATAAATATTTTCCATTAGCAACTTTAAAATAAGAATTCTTTGGATAAATTATGTCTAAGGTATGTTAGATTTGGGATAATAGGATCTGAGTTTGAATATCTAGCTTTCCACCAGCACTCATGATTTGTAAAGATGATTCGATATCAAATTTTTTTTTAAAGCAAGAGAAAAGAAAGATCTGTGTGACTTTGGGAAAGTCACCTCCCTTCTCTGGGTCCAAATTTCCTCATTGCTAAAATGAAGGTATCTGTTTTTAAATTTCCATATACATACCAGTTTAAGGGAATATGGACATTGATGCTATGTTTTCAAATTACTACCCAACTAAGAAAGTCTTCCCTTTCCCATTAGCTGGGGCACTACAGATATGGGTTCAATAAAAACCCAATTCAATAAAAGAGATGAGTTCAGCTCTATATTCTAGAGTTATTTGGGGTCTGCTGTTACTTCCAGGGGGACTCCAGACTAAGGTGACAAGGTGGGGGGAGGTGGTTTATGCAAATATCCCTTGAGTATTTAAAAGTTCCATTCAATTCCAGCACTTTGCAGAAATCTGTCTGGGATAGATGTTGAGTTAGCAACTAGGGTGCTACCATCTGCCCAGAAAAGTCTGGAATGAATAGTCAGCTTGAGTGCATTTGTCTTGTCCAAGGAATCATGGTCATTTTAATTAGGGATCTCCTATGGTACCTAGCTGACCTTGCAAAAGATAGAAACGCTGCCTGAGGATCAAGTAGTAAGATTCCAAAGACCCTAGAAGGATGAGCTTTCTTTGTTGGAGAGGAATAAAGGAAAGTTGACTCAGGTGAGAGATGGTCGCTAACTTGCCTTGGGCAAATAAAATTCCAGTGAAACTGTCATAATCAACAAACATTTGTTGAATATCACTTGCCTACATGGATGGCCTAGTTCTAAGCACCACATAAAAATCAAAAAGTTCTCTGGTAACCTATAATCTCTAATCCTTTATTTAAAATCCCATAATCTATGGGAATCTCTATTTTAAGATGATATCCCTACTTGAAGCTTAAAATATGACTGCTTATCTAAATAATATACAAACTAAACACTAAAATCAATCATAAAAGTAAAAGATGCTTGAAGGTCTCTATGGATAGGAACCAAGTCCTTTAGGAGAGCTAATTTTCCTTTATCTGGAGGCAATTAGGTGCTAGGTCTGGAGTGAGGAAGACCTGAATTCAAATTTAGCCTCAGATACTCACTACCTATGTGATCCTAGGCAAACCACTTCATTTCTGTCTGCCTCAGTTCTCTCTTCTGTAAAATGGAGGTAATAACAGCATTTACCTCCAATAGTTCATATGATGATCAACTCAGATGATATTTGTTCAGTGCTTAGCACTTTACCTAGCACTTAATAGGCACTTAAAAATACCTGCTGGCTGGCTTCTTTCTTTCCTTCCATCCAATAGAAGTGTCAGTGGAAACACAGCCACTGTTACATATCCTGGGATTTGAAAAAGAAAATTTTTTCACTTTCTTCTCATATCAGTTGGTCTAGAATTGAGAGACTTGAACTATGGTCTGTTCCCTAAAAGTTTATCATTCAGTTTGAAAAGTTATATAAAAGATTGTGTTGCCAAGTGGAATCTTTCAAAGTAAATCCCTTTGAGCTTTTCCTTATTGAACAGTGATAAGATAATTCAGCAGAATTAGATTTGTGCAGCCTAGCAAAAGGACAGTAAGGAATCAACATTGTGGGTGTATATAATGGGGGGTGGCAGTGCCAGCACATCCTAGAGTGACCATTGCCATTGGCTCTTCCCCTGAGGATTTTGATGAAAACAAAATCTCTCCTCTCTTTCATTTTCTGAAATGAAAGGGGGATGGCCAATGGTCATGCCCACTCCATACCAACACACCCAGTAACAGCTGGCTCAAGCTCTGAACACCTCTGTGAGTACCATCATTGTTCCCATTGTAGTCTGGTAGCAGGTCCGGGAAGAGTGGGTTATTTCTACATAGATGGGAAGAGATAGGGCTAGACCTGCGATTTCATTGATACAAGGAACTTTCCAAGGAAGAAACTCATTCATTCTATCAATTCAAGTCAGCCCTTTCCCTGCAACCTAGTGGTGTCCAACCCACATAAAAACCAGGGCTACCAGTTTCTAAGGATTCCTGTAGGCCTCATATTGTCTTAGAAAACCACACATCAACATTACCTATGTTCTATTGTTTTTGTATTGATTTTGTTAAATATTTCCCCAATCACATTTTAATCTGGTTCCAACTTCCCTGAGGTCACTGTAGCATATTTGACACCTCTGGTCAGGAGTAATGCGTAGTTAACTGATTTGTCCAGGGTTACACAACCTCTAAGTGTCAGAGACAGGCAGGCAGGCATTTGATAAACAGTTATTAAGCACCTATTACATGCTAGGCACTATACTTAGCACTGGGGATACAAGTATGAAAAAGAAAGGATGGTCCCTGCCCTCAAAGAGCTTATAATTTAATAGGGAAAGACAAAACAGAAAAGGAAGCTGAAAGAGGGGAGCAAAGGAAGGTATAGCCATAGGGGCATAATGGAGAAGTTCAAAGGAGGGCAACTGGGTGGAAAATGAAGGGATGGCTGACCTGGGTATCCTTCTTAAATAGAGGTTTTGAGAGGAGCTCATCACTCTACCCTCCAATAAGAGGGGCAGAGGATATTTATGAAGTTTGAATACCAAGGGTGATGAAATCTTGCAGAGATGAGGTTCCTGGGGGCATGATGGAAAAGTCCAAAGGACTAAAGCCAGTGGAAAGTGAAGGCTTAAACCTGGGTCCTACTGGCTTTGAGGCTGACCATCTATTACACTACATTGCCTCTCTCCATTTTGATGAACCCCTCTTGAAATGTTTCTTGAAATTAAGTACTGCCAGGGGGAGGAGTTTGGGTGAAATAATTTGGCAGGTTAATTGCAGTCAGAGTCAATAACACCAAAGGGAATCACCAAACCAAAGGAACAAGCATGAATTAAGGTGAGTTTAATAGGCTAAGGTAAGAAACAGAAATCAAGAAGCAGAACTAACAGAAATGCAGTGAACAGGATGTGAGGTTAAGGAGATTAGGAGATCAATTGCATCAAGCTGTCAAACTGACATTGACCATCATTTTAGAGATCTGAGTTGTCAAGTCTAGTATTCCAAGACCAGCTATTTCTTTCCCTTAGGTATTTATGATTAAAGGAAGCTACCACCAGATGAATGATCCAGCCTTGGATTTACAGGATGCTGAGAAGAGAATTTGTGACTTACCTGAATCTGTAGGAACTGTTTGATGGTTTCTTTCTAAACAGGAGATTTCTCCTCCACATGACTTTTCTCTTTCCAGGAACTGGTATTACTGATTAATAATTTATAACCACAGGAATAGGTTACTTTGTTTTAAGCTTTTACTGTAGACTTCTGGCTTATTGTCTTATTTCTCAGAAGTGATAGTTTTCCACACACACACTTCCTCCCTCCATTGCTGTATTCCCCACCTCAAGACTTTTAAAACAAATTCAAACAGAACAGGACAGGTTTTTTTTTTTGCTTTGTTTTGTTTTGTTTATACACCATTATATGCAGGCTAAAATCAATATTAGAAAACTAGGAAAGCAGAATCCAGTTAATTCCAGCAGGAACACCAGAGGTCAAAGTCAGGAAGGGTAAGGGAAGCATTACCATTCTTATTCATTGGCTAATGTCTGACCTACAATCACCAGAGGAGAGGAGAATAGCTGAGAACTTGAATTGCCAGGCTCTATCTGGGAGTGCTTCCTTATCCTCCGCTTGACCTTGGCTTATGCTGATTTCTACTTGTAGAGACTGTTTGCTTTCTCAAAGAGTACTAAGAAGACTTCTAGAATCCAATTAGAATATGCTTAAAATTTTGTACTTTACTTACACTGTGGGTCATGTTATCTTTCCAGCATCTCTCCTTTAACACAAATGACACCTCTATGATAGATGCCATCTTTGTCCTTGGATACCAACATCACAACAATTCTAATGCATTTTTTTTCATAATTTATTTATTTATTTTTAGTTTTCAACATTCATTTCCATAAGATTTTGAGTCCTGAATTTTCTCTCCCTCCCTCTCCTTTCCCTTCCCTAAGACAGCATGCAATCTGATATAAGTTCTATTTATATGTTCATATTAAACATATTTTCACAGTAGTCATGATGTATAGAAGAATTAGAACCAATGGGAAGAACCATGAGAAAGAAGGAACAAAACAAAACAACAAAGAAAAGAGAGCAAATAGTATGCTTCTGTTTGCATTCAGATTCAAAAGTTTTTTCTCTGGGTGTGGATAGCATTTTCCATCATGAGTCTTTTGGAATTATCTAAGATTCTTGCATTGCTGAGAAGATCTAAGTCTATTAAAGTCAGTCATAGCACAATGTGGCTGTTACTGTGTACAATGTTCCTCTGGTTCTGCTCATTTCAGTCAGCATCAGTTCATATAAGTCTTTCCAGGTTTTTAAACAACACATTGTAGGATTATGTTTTTTAATCCACTCCACTCTCCACAGAACTACTCCCTTTTGTGGGAGAGTTGATCCCACTCACATTCACAGTGATGATTATTGTGTCTTTCTCTCCATTCCATTCCACTACTCCTTTATTTTTTTTCCTCTCTTTTCTCCCTTTCACTCCTCACTAGAGTTTTGCTTTTGACCACTGCCTCCCTCAGTCTGCCATCCCTTCTATTAGCCCCCTCCTTTTTCTTCCCCTTTACCCTTACTACTTCTTCCCTCCCTTCCATCTAGCCCCTCCCTTTTCTTTCCTCTTTCCCCTCATACTTCCTCTATGGTAGGTTAGATTTCTATAACTAACTGATTGTTATTCCCTCTTTGAGCCAAATCTGATGAGAATAAGGCTCAAACAATGCTCATCTTCCTCCTTTCTTTCACTCTACTGTAATAGGTCTTTTCATGTGATGTAGTCTACCCTTCTCTTCCTCCTCCTTCTCTCTTCTCCCAGAACAATCCCTTTTTGCCACTTAATTAGATCTTTTTATTGTCTCATCAACTTAAACCCATGCCCTCTGTCTATGTATGCCCCTTTTAAATGTCATAATAATGATACAGTTCTCAAGAGTTACAAGTGTCATCTTCCCTTGTAGGTATGTAAACAGTTTGCCCTTATTAATAACATGTTGTTATTTTTTTTATTTCCTGTTTACCTTTTTTATATCCCTCAGGTCTTGTATTTGAAGATCAGATTTTATGTTGAGCTCTGGTCTTTTCATCAGGAAGGTTTGGAAGTCTCTTATTTCATTGAATATCCATCTCCTACCCTGAAAGATTATGCTCAGTTTTGTTGGGTAGTTGATCCTTGCTTGTAATCCAAGCTTCTTTGCCTTATGGAATATTATATTCCAATCACTTAATGTAGAAGCATCAAAGTCCTGCATAATCCTGACTGTGGTTTGATAGTAACTAAAATATTTTTTTTTCTGGCTGCTTGTAATATTTTCACTTTGACCTCGTAATTTCGGAATTTGGCTACAATATTCCTTGCATTTTCAATTTGGGATCTCTTCCAGGAGGTGATCAGTGGATTCTTTTGATGAAAATTTTGTCTTCTGGTTCTAGGACTTCAGGGCAGTTTTCCTTGATGATTTCCTGAAAGATGCTGTCTAGGCTCTTTTTTTCATCGTAGTTTTCAGTCAGACCAATAATTTTTAAATTGTCTCTCCTAGATCTATTTTCCAGTTCAGTTGTTTTACCAATAAGGTATTTTACATTTTCTTCTATTTTTTCATCATTTTGTTTCTGTTTGATTCTCGCTCTCTCATAGAGTCATTAGCTTCCACTTGCCCAATTCTAATTTTTGATGAATTGTTTCCTCTCTTCCCTTTTGGGCCATTTTACTTTTTAAGGAGTTCTTCTCTTAAGTGAGTTGTTGTACCTCCTTTTTCATTTGTCCAATCTTACTTTTTAAGTAGTTGGTTTCTACAATCAATTTTTGTCTTTTCTTTTCCAAGCTGTTGACTCTCTCTTGCATACCTCTCATTTCTTTTCCCAATTTTTCTTTTACCTCTCTTATTTGACTTAAAATCTTTCTTGAGCTCTTCCAAGATGCTTTTTGGGCTTGAGACTAGTTCATATTCCCCTCTGAGGTTCCAGATGTGGATATATTGACAATGTTGTCCTCTTCTGAATTTTGTTTTCATCTTCCCCAAAGAAATTCTTCCCCCCTCAAAGAAAATTGTGTTTTGATCTGTCCCCAAAGAAAGAATCTATGGTCATTGTCCATTTCTGATTTCTGCTCATAGTGTTTGCCTATTTCCTGGCTTTTAAAGTTGAGCTCTCCTGCTGGAGTGCAGGGGACACTGACCCAAGCTTCTTGTGCTGGGAGCCCAGGACCTGGTCACTGTGCTTTGTGTGTTGGGGCCATAGGTGCTGGCGACTAGAGGCTGTAGGGAGTCTGGCAGTTTACCTGGTGCTGAGCTAGGGTCAGTAGCACTGGAGCTCTCTGGGTAGGGGTGGGGAGTCTGGCCCCCAGAGGATGCCTGCTCACCTGGACTTCTTTAAAGCACTCAAATGTTTGGCTGCTGGAGGATGTCTGCCAGCCTGGAGTTGTGCTGAAGCACTGGCTGCTAAAGGATACCAGCCCATGTGGTGGTTTTCTGAGCTGATGTTTACCACTTCCCCCACCTGTGCTGAGGCTTGCCTGCTCCACCACCTTGGGGCTCAGGATCTCCCCTGGTTTGCTGAGATGGGGCTTACTGCTGTCTTGTTGGGGCACCTCTTATCCTGTACTGCTCCCCCTTCCCCAGAGCGAGAGGGGCCTTTCCTGTTAATCCCCTAAGTTTCCTGGGCTACACAACTGCTGCACCCTATGTTTCTGCTGGCTCAGCTGTTCTAGGGTTTTTCCTGGGGTGATATTTTCTTGGCTTATAAGGGAAGGTGAGAGTGACGTCTTTCTTACTTTACTATCTTGGCTCCTGGAAGTCCCCTTGCCCTGAATATTATTTTTTAAATTTCTGTTGTAATAATCTACTTCGATTTAATCGATCTAATTTTTGTTACTAACATTTTTATTGCTCAATTATATGACTATGAGAATGTGAAATGACTTTTGTGTAGTATAAAAATTATTTGCAGAAAGAACATATAAAGCTTACTTCCATCAGTAATTATTGGGATGGGTCAGAGAAGGGCTTTTATCCTCTCCTAGCTTTGGTCAGATGCTTCACTTACTTACAAATTCACTTTGTGATCACAATGTCATTCAGGTGGTAAAGATCTATTTCTAGAATAATTATGTGAGATTTTCATATCCCATTTTCAGTTGGCGTGAAATAGAAAGAAATTTGGGTCAGCATTCTTCTTTGGTTATAAACTAAACATTTGATTTTTAAAATAAATTTTTGTTTGATAGAAATCAATAGAAAAGAGTATACATATGTATCCTCATTTAAAACCAATTCATTATTGTTCTCAATTACAAAAGGTTCAAGCCCAATAAAATGTTAAATTGATACAAGATTTTTTTAATCTATGTAACTTATTTTTTCTTTATCACTGAGCTAATGTTATTTAAAAAATATATAGTCATTCTTCTCCATCTGCTTTGTACATTTGTTAGCTTTCATATTGGCCAGAATAAAGCTTCCATTATAGGTAGAATAAAACCACTATCAATGCATATGAAATGACTTGTTTCATTTCTTTAAAAGCTGATGGTGGAAAAAAAAGTTGATGGTGGTAAATGTATTTGAAGCATACTTATGAAACAAAGGAAAATATCATGTGAAAGAAGAATAGTATAGTTGAGTGCTTAGTGCTAAGAGTGCTGTACTTGAAGGTTGGAGAATAGAATCAGGAAGACCCAAATTGGAACACTACCTCATACATTTACTGCTGTGTGTACCAGCAAGGCATTCATCTTCCCTCTACTTCAGTTTCCTCATTTGAAAAATGGAGGTAAGAGCACCTCCCTCATGGGTTTGTTGTGAGGATCAATACATGTAAAGTACTTTGTAAATCTGCAAATGCTACACAAACACCAGTTATTATTAGTATTATAAGTCCATTCCCAGCTCATCTGCAAATAAAACTAAGACAAGTCATTTAAAATCTCTCTTACTCAATTTATCCACTTATGAAGGCTATGTATTATAATATGTATTACTAAAATTTAGGCACAATTCTGGCCTTAGATATTGGCAAATATGTCAAAGATGAATTTGTATTTTTATTACCTATTGTTTTTTCTTTTGAAATTGTAGTTTCATACATAATTTTTAATGTATTCTGATTTACTAATTATAAAAAACAGAGTAAATGCTCATCTGTCAGTTTGTCTCTTTCTGCTTGTTTTTCTAATACATCCTTTTTCTTTATCAAGAATAATATTAAAGTTCTTTTGCAATGTGTCATTAACCACCTCACTTTACTAAACAAGTTATATATTGAGTATGCCTTAATAAAAAATGAGAATTGGAACTACTGGTTCCAAATTTTAATTAAAAAAAATCACTCCTGTTATTTCCCAGTGGAATGAATGCAACCTCTGGGTCATATTATAACCTTAGAATAACAGTATGTTCTATCATACAGCACTTTCACATTATGATTTGGTTACCATAATAGCCAATGGTAGTAAAGGGCACACTATGACTCATAAGAGTCAGTGAACAAATTCACTTTTCCTTCCTCGGGGAACATAAAATGATATGGTAGCTATATTTAATGGGGTACAACATTAAAGAGTATTACAGATTGCATCATTTACAATAGTTTTGACTGCAAAAAGAGATAACAAAAGGGACAGCATTGGAAAACACCTCTGCCTCATTTTCTTTCTATCAATATCTATAAAAAATTAGAGCATTTAGTAAGTTGATATCTTACATTCTTTCCAAGGGCTAGTGGATAGAGTGCTGGACTTGAAGTCAAGAAGACCAGAGTTCAAATACAGCCTCAGACACATTAGCTGTGTGACCCTGGGCAAATCACTTAACCTCTGCCTCAGTTTCCACATGTGTAAAGTGGGAATAGTAACAACACCTACCTCTCAGAGTTGTTGTAAGGATAAAAATAAGATGATATTTGTAAAGTGCTTTGTAAACCTTAAAGTGATATATAAAGGTTAACTATTGTTGTTGTTGTTGTTGTTGCTATTGTTTGAAGAATTAGTGATTGTAGTAGTAGCAGTAGCAGTAGAAATGAGAGCAAATTAATATAATCAAGTATTTTCCATTCAAGCTAGCAGCAAAATCATCAGAGAGGAAAACATAATAGGAGAAAGAGTAATACAAACATCAGGGTAAAGACCACATCGGGTTTTTTGTTTGTTTGCTTTAAAAATCTCGAATCATCGTTTACTAGCTGTGTAATTTAAATGGGTGAAAGAAAACATAAAATATTTTTAAAAAACACTATCAAGCTGAACCAAAGGTTGATGATATTGAAATCATGTTTACCTGAGACTGGCACTTTTTATCTCTATTGTCAGGCTTTGACATATCACATGGTAGGCAGCTAGCCTATTGCTGTTAATGATGATGATGACGACAATGAGATACCTCAATTAATAGTGGCAAACTGGGACGACCTAGTTTTTCAGTATGATATGATTCACTCATAATTCAACAGACCCAGTTTCAATACCATTTATAGCTCTTGAATATAGTCTTCTAACAGTGCAACCTAATTTTCTACCCCGGCCTAGCTTGCTATACAGTTTATTCTAGGCTACACAAAGGAACGTCTTTTGACCCTCTACCAAGGCAGAATGCTTGCTTAACGCTATAATAATGGTAAAGAGGACCCAGTGGGAAGAAAAGGAAGGAGAAGTGTTTTCCAATGCTACCCCTTTAGTAATCACTTTTTGCAGTCAAAAATATTGTAAATGATGTAAGCTGTAATACCCTTTAATGTGTTATATGTAGTTTATATAGTGGTATTCCTCCCTCAGTCAATTAACTTTCATTAATCCCTCATCTATGCTGAGTTTGGTTTATCATTAGCGTTTCCTCATCCATCAAATGAGGGGACTGGATTAGATTATCGTTAAAATCTCTTCCATCCCTAAAATTTTACATCACACTTTTACACTTCAATTTATATTATAAATTAGCATTTATCAAAACTATTTGACACTGGTTAAAAATAGAAAGATAGATGTGTAGAATAGACTAGATAAGGGGAAAAATTTAAAATAATCAAATTTAATAACTAAATACTCCACCAATCCCCAAACCTAAAGTACTTGTTAAAGAATTCCCTGTTTGATAGGTACTAGCAGGAAAATTGGAAAGCAATTTTAAAAAACTGAGTATAAACAAATGTGTTAAACATAAACATGTACCACAATAAGCTCAAAATGGATTTTTGGTCATGCCAAAAAAAAAGTTAGAAAAGATTTAGATCAAGTACCTTTCACTGTTAGGACAAAGAGGAGAGTTATTAATTAAACGAAGGATAGAGGCAATAACCAAAAATGAAATAGTTTGGATTACATGAAACCTACAAACTTTCGCATAAAGAAAATCAGTGCAGCTAGTATAAAGGCAGAGCTATCAATTGGGAAACAATATTTGTATCAAACATCTCTAATAAGTCTGATATTCAAAATATATAGAGAACTAATATATACATATAGATATATTCATATGTGTATATATGTATATATAATGTGTATATTAGCATGTGTGTATATACATGTATATTAAGTATTGTATATATATGTGTGTTTATATATACATACATATTTCTTCATGTTTATATATATGCATATATATATTTTATTTATTTATTAAACATACGACAAAAAGTCATCCCCTGATGGATGAGTGAACAAAGTGTAGAGCAAATAGTTCTCAATAGGTGAATTGCAAACCATTAACAGCTATATGAAATTGTTCCAAATCACAATAAGAAAAGTACAAATAAAATCATCTCTAAGATTTCACTTTATATCCATTAAACTGTCAAAGATGACAAAAGATTTTGAAAAAGTCAATGTTGAATGGACTGAAGAGAAACAAATATACTAATATCTTGCAGGTGGGGTTGTGAAGTGATCCAACCATTTGGGAAAGCAATTTGGGGGGAAAAGTGCTAAAAAAAATGATTAAGTTTTTTTTTTCTGCTCTTTGACTAAGAGATCCCACTACTAGGCATATATCCCATAAAGATAATATAAAGAAATGTCTCATATGCACCAAAATAAAATCTTAGAAATGCTCTTTGTAGTAGCAAAGAACTAGAAACAAAGAAAATACCCATTGATTGGGAAATGGATCAAAAAACTGTCATATGCAAACGTAACAGAATATTACTTTGCCATAAGAAGTGATGAAAATAATAAATACAGAGATGCTTTGGAAGATTTATATGAACTTATTTTTTTATTCTTTGTAACACGGGATGGCTTAGGGAGAGGAGAGTAGGCAAGAGTATATTTGAAAATGAAGATGATGCAAAATAAATTATTTAAATTTTTAAAAAATCTGACAAAGGAATTTGGATAGCTACATACCCAGATCATGGCTTGTCCTGATTAACACACATATATAAAAATACTCTTCTGAAGTATGGAAGACCAGGAAGTGGGGGAGTTTTTAAAAAGAGGTTAGACATTTCCAGATTTCATTCTATCCAAGAAGACTTGCATTTTCTTACTAATTCTCAGTGATTCAGTGGAAATGATGGCAGGTAAGTGCCCATATCTCCAACCAGAAGTACAGAAATTGAGATTGTGATGTTCAGATAAGATAATGAATAACAAATTTTTTTCTCCCAAAATATGTGGCCAGATTGACTTTTCAGTAAGGGTTTCCTCAGATAAAAGTAGTTCACGTACATATAACAGTGAAAGCCTATGAATTGTGATAGGAAGAGTCATACTAAAATGTGAATAATAAGTTGAGAAGAATTACTCTTTGCCTCTGTTTGTTATTGATAAGCCACAAAATTTGTAATTTCACCATTTAGGGGACCTTCCCAATTGCTCCTCCTTATCTCTCGTGACTGGTTCTCTGTTTTCTATCCATGTTTTCCCCTCTCTGCTTTACTTTAGGCTCCCACATTAGACTATTCCTAAGCACTTAGAATGATGCTCTCTCTTTGAAAATCTGTACAAAATATATAGCACAAATTTTTCTCCTTGGATCTTTCTTTCACATATCTGAAATTAGAATGAAGTAATTTATTCTGCTCTCCATACCCCACTTTAGAAAATCTCAATACATATAATAGATGGAGACAAGACTTACTCATTAAAAATTCCATTGGTTGCATGAAGTAAGTCAAACAAATCACTTCAGGGATCTAAACCTGACATCACAAGAACTTGCCCAAGCTTGGAACTTCATAGAACAAAAAAAAAAAGAATTTGTTCTGTGAAGTTTGGATTCAGTCAAAGGGTTGCACTTGAGAATCTAGGGGGCCACATGTGGCCCTGAGGCTGCAGGTTCCCCACCCCCTGGTAGTGAGTGGGTGTAGGAACAAGAGAGGTTCCTTGATTTAGGGGAGGTGGGTACTTAAGAAGGAAAGTCCAAGCAGTATAGGATTAGTACTTAGAAGAAAATTCAGAACCATCTAATCTAATTTCTTCATTTTACAGATGAGGAAAATGAGCCCCACAGGTAAACCAACTTGCCCATATGGGTTGGAGAGTGCCAACTCTGTGATAATGGGGTAGGCCTATGTGGGGCACAAATCAGTGGAAATGACACTGAAGAAGGGCTATTGTCATCTGCTTTGCAGCTGCATCTTAATTACTGCTGGACTTTTCCATCTGACTTGCAGCTGAAACCTTTCATATGTGTTGCTATCCCATTAGAACGTGAGTTCCCTGAGATCAGGGACTATTTGAATTTTCTATCTGTATAGTTTCCACGGTGTTTAATAGAGTGCTTTGCACATAACGTTTCATTCATTCATTCATTCATTCATTCATTCATTCATTCATTCATTCATTCATATGGAAGTTCCCAGGCAGCTGAGACACTGAATGCTTGGGAGAGAAGGTGTTAGAAACAGAAATTGTAAGAAGGAAGATGGGATGGAGGAAAATAGCAAGGAAACATCACTTCTGTCATCTCTTTGCTGAGGGTCCTCTGAGGTCAGCACCTAGGAAAACCATAAATGGGCTGGTGCAGGCTCCTGCAGGCCCACTGTCTGCCTGAGTGCTTTCATTTAGTGCTTTCATTAAGCAGCAAGACAAGTCATTAGTCATAGTAATAATAATATATGGCAGACAGATCTAATTAGGAAACTGAAGGGATGATTTTCCCATGCTGCCCTTTGGTACTTTCTGCTACAGAGTCAGCTTAGTTGATCATAGGCCCTGTTGCTCAACTGCATTGCCCATTATATGGGCAGCTAGGTGGTGTAGTGGATAGAACACTGGGCTTGGAATCAGGAAAACTCATCTTCATTAGTTCAAATCTGGACTCAGACATTTACTAGCTATGTGACCCCATATAAGTCACTTAACTCTGTTTGCCTCAGTTTCATTACCTGTAAAATAAGCTGGAGAAGGAAATGGCAAACTAGTATCTTTGCCAAGAAAACCCCAAATGTGGTCATGAAAAGTCACATATAACTGAAAAACAACTGAACTGAACGTTGCCTGTTATGATTACCACCTCTTGGGTCATCACTTTAAAGTCCTAAAGGCAGCTAGGTGGCACAATGAGAATTTGATTTGAAGTTAGGAAAACTTGAGTCCAAATCTAGCCCCACACACTTGCCAGCTAAGTCTGTTTACCTCAATATTCTTATCTGCAAAATGGGTATAATAGGATCCTACTTCACAGAGTTGCTTTGAGGATCAATTGAAATAACATGTAAAGCACTTTGTAAACCTTAAAGCATTCTCTCTCCCCCAACGTCTTCCATCTCCATTTCTTTCATTTCTCCTCTCCATATACATGAATAAGTTATTACTATTATTATTATGGTTTCTATAATAGAAGTGGTGAGTGTTATGTTATTGCAGTCATCATTGCTCTCTAGCAGCTGAAGACCTGAAGGATATTTCCCCCCCCCAAAAGTGGGTATTCTCAAACCTACCATTTTGAGAAGATACAAGAAAGTATCACTTAAGCCAACAGAAAGAAAAGTCAGCACTTGTGATGATAAAATTCTAGCACACAGGAGAGGATTTTCAGGAATGAAGCATTTCAGCCATTTTCTGATGAAGAGCCTGATTCCTTGCTCAACTCACCACACTATGTAATACATTTGGCTAACCATGGATGCCCTGCAGCAATCCCATAAGAATATCTGAAAGCAGATGGTGTTATGTTGAGCCCAGGCTCAATGAATGCTATGTAAAGTTGCTGATTTTTATTTTTGTTTTTGTTTTCATTATACTTTGACATTGAACGTCAGCCTGGCATCATAGATAAAAAGCCAGTTATAGAGTTGAGAAGACCTGAGTTCAGGGAGGCAGAGCCAAGATGGTGGAGTAAAGGCAAGGACTTGCCTGAGCTCTTCCCCAAACTCCTCCAAGTACCTTTAAATAATGACTCTAAACAAATTCTGGAGCAGCAGAATTCACAAAATAATGGACTGAAATAACTTTCCAGCCCAAGACACTTAGAAAGTCAGCAGAAAAATTCTGTTGCACCAAGGTGACAGTGGAACACAGTCCAGCACTGGCAGACAGGACTCTAGCAAACCAGAAGTAGGCCTCAGGGAGATTGAATCAATGGCAGCAGTGGTGGCTTCCAGGTCTCTTAGGTAAGGGGATTGGACAATGGGTCAGAAGAAGATTTGCAGAGGTCACTTTGCTGGCACCAGGAGCAGAACTCTGTTGCATTGCTTATACTTGGATCTGGGTCAAAATCCTGGGTCTTAGTCCCAGTGCCAGGTGAAGCACTAGCACAGGAGAGCTTGTGGCCTCAGGGGAGCAGGAACCATGATCATAGTTTCAGGGTTGAAAAGAGTAATTGTGGTCACTCATAAACTGGTGCATCGTACAGGAGAGTAGTAAGCACACCTCTGCCTAGATCATACCACCTTGAAAGAGCCCAAAACTAACAGGGCCCCAGAATTACCTCTGAGAATAGCTGCACAAAAAACTTGAAACTTGGGACAGTACTCCTACCATTTGGGAAGCAAAGCCCCACTTTAGCATAGAATTAAAAGTCAAGAAATAGGCTGGAAAAATGAGCAAACATCAGAAAAATTCTGACTATAGAAAGTTACTATAGTGATAAGGAAGATCAAAAGACACACTCAGAAGAAGACCACAAAGTCAAAATTCCTGCATCCAAAGCCACAAAGAAAATTATGTATTGGTTTCAGGCCATGGAAGAACTCAAAAAGGATTTTAAAAATCAAGTAAGAGAGATAGAGGAAGAATTGGGAAGAGAAATGAAAGTGATGCAAGAAAATCATGAAAAAAGAGTCAATGGCTTGGTAAAGGAGATGCAAAAAATGAAGAAAATGATGCCTTAAAAATCAGACTAGGGCCCTTTCTCTATAGCAAGGTGGCTGAGCGGCAGGCACAGTATTGGTGAGATACAGATCTTTGTGAAGACCCTGATGGGCAAGACCATCACTCTTGAGGTTGAACCCAGTGATATTATCGAGAATGTCAAAGCCAAAATCCAGGACAAGGAAGGTATCCCACCAGATGAACAATGTTTGATTTTTGCTAGAAAACAACTAGAAGATGGCCAAACTCTCTCTGACTACAACATCCAGAAAGAGTCCACTCTGTACTTGGTGCTTTGTCTTTGAGGGGGCATCACTGAGCCTTCCCTTCCCCAGCTGGCCCAGAAGTACAACTGTGACAAGATGATCTGCTGCAAGTGTTATGCTCGCCTGCACCCCAGTGTTGTAAATTGCTATAAAAAGAAATGCAGCCACACCAACAATCTGCACCCCAAGAAGAAAGTCATATAAAGACCAGCCTCCAGACCCCATTTTAGTTTGGCTACCCTGACTGAAGTGCTCTTGAGTAGTCTGTTGTAACCAGGCCTTCTTCCTGGATTTAATGGGGCTGTGATATCAATAAAATCCCCTTTTAGTGGAGAAGCAGAAAAAAAAATCTGACTAGGCCAAATGGTAAAAGAAGCACAAGAATCCAATGAAGAGAAGAATGCCTTGAAAAGCAGAATTAGCCACATGGAAAAGGAGGTACAAACACTCACTGAAGAAAATAATTCCTTAAAAGTTAAAATTGGGGAAGTGGAAGGTAATGACTTTATGAGACATCAAGAATCAAACAAAATCAAAAGAATGAAAAAAATAGAAGAAAAAGAGAAATGCTTCATTTAAAAAAAGTGACCTGGAAAATAGGTATATGAAAGATAATTTTTAAAAGTATTGGATTACCTGAAAGTCATGATCAGAAAAAGATTCTAGACATAATCTTTCAAAAAATTATCAAGAAAAACTGCCCTAATATTCTAGAACCAGAGAGTAAAATAGAAATTGAAAGAATCCATGGATTCTTCTGAAAGAGATCTCAAAATGAAAACTCCCAGGAATATTATAGGCAAATTCTAGACCTCCTAGACCAAGGAGGCAATACTGCAAATAGCCAACAAGAAACAACTTAAATATCATGGAGCCACAGTCAATTTAGCACAACATTTAGTAGCTTCCAAAGGATTAGAGGGCTTGGAATATGATATTCCAGAGGGCAAAAGAGCTAAGCTTACAACTAAGAATCACCTACCTAGCAAAACAGAGTCTAGTTCTTCAGAGGGAAAAAAAATGGATATTCAATGAAATAGAGGACTTTCAAGCATTCCTGATGAAAAGACCAGAGCTGAATAGAAAATCTGACTTTCAAATACAAGATGCAAAAGAAGCATAAAAAGTAAACAGGAAAGAGAAATCATAAAGGATAGGGATTTGATAAGGTTAAATTGTTTATATTCTTACATGGGAAAGTGATATTTATAACTTCTAAAAACTTTCTCATTGTTAAGGCAGTTAGAAGGAGTATACACAGAAAGCAGAAGTGTGATCTGAATGTGATGGTATGGTTATCTAAAAAGAATTAAATTAAGGGATAAGAAAGAAGAATGCTCTGAGAGAAGGGGAAAGGGAGAGTTAAATGGAATAAATTATATGACATAAAGAGGCACAGAAGAGCTTTTACAGTGGAGGGGAAAATGGGGGAAGTGGGGAGGGGAGCATACGAACCTTACTCTCATCAGAATTGGCTCAAAGAGGAAATAATATATACACTCAGTAAGATGTAGAAATCTATCTTACCACAGAGGACAGTAGGAAGAAGAAAGGATAAGAGAAGGCAGGAGTGGGGTGAGGGAGAGAAGAGGCTGATAAAAAGGAAGGCAATTTGGGGGAGGTAAAAGTCAGAAGCAAAATGCTTTTGAGAATGAAAAGGGTAAAAGGAGAGACAGAGTAAGATAAACCAAGGGAAAATGGGAGGGAGAGAAATGCATAGTTGGCAATCATTGCTATGAAAAACAATTTTTATAGTGAGTTTCTCTGATAAAGACATTATTTCTCAAACATATAGAAAATAAGCAAATTTATAGAAGTAAGAGCCATTACTCAATTGATAAATAGTTTAAGACTATGAACAGGCAGTTTTCAGACAAAGTAATAAAAGCTATCCCTAGTCATATGAAAAAAAATGCTATAAATCACTATTGATGACAGAAATGTAAATGAAAACAACTCTGAGCTACTACCTCACACCTTCCAGATTGGCTAATATGACAGAAAAGGAAAATGACAAATGTTGGTGGGAATGTGGGAAAATTAAAACACTGATGTACTATTGGTGAAGTTGTATATGGATTCAACCATTCTGAATAGAATTTGGAACTATGGCCAAAGGGCTACAAAACCATGTGTACCCTTTGACCAAGCAATACCACTACTAGGTATGTATCCCAAAACAATAAAAAACAAAAAAAGAAAAGTACCTATGTGTACAAAAATATTTATAGCAGCTCTTTTAGTGGTGGCAAAGAATTGGAAATTGAGGGGATGTCCATAATTGAGGAATGGCTGAACAAGATGTTGTATATCATTGTGATGGAATACTATTGTACTTTAAGAGATGATGAGCAGGATGCTCTCAGAAAAACCTGGAAAGACTTATATGAACTGATGCAAAGTGAAATGAGCAGAACCAGGATGGCATTGTACACAGGAACAGCAATATTGTATGATGATCTACTATGAATAACTTAGCTATTCTCAGCAATACTATGATCCAAGACAATTCTATAGGACTTATGATGAAAGGTGCTGTCTATCTCTAGAGAAAGAACTGGTAGAGCCTGAATGCAGATCAAAGATGCTTTTTCTTTACTTTCTTTATTTTTCTTGGGATTTTTTTTGTCTGCTTTCTTTCACAGCATGACTTACATGGAAATGTGTTTTGCATGACTACACATCTATAACCTATGTCAAATTGCTTGCCCTTGAGCAGGGGAGGGAGGGGAGAGGAGGGAGAGAGAGAATTTGGAACTGAAAATTTGAGAAAAAAGAATGTTAAAATTGTTTTTACGTGGAATTTGGAAAAAATTAAATATGAAATAAGAATTTGAAGCTTTAAAAAAAGAGACCTGAGTTCAAATCCTGTTTTTGGCACACAGTGGTTAGGCAACCTTGGGCAAGTCATTTAATACCCCATTGCCCCCAGGCAACTCTCTAAGACCATAAATGACAGAGCAGTTATCAATTTGTAGCAGTGGAAGAATTTCCTCACCTGGAATTCCCTCTATTAATAAAATCATTGGTCCTGTACAAAAGCTATTATGAAGTTACAGATGATCTCAACCCTCAGATTTAATACTAAACATAAAATGACGCTCTCCTTAATGGACAATAGAGCTCTAGAAATAACAGTCTTTAAAGTCAGTGCCTGTTCAATTCAACTCCCTCTTACATTTATTGAACACCATTTAACTTTCAACACATGCTACCTCACCATTTCTTCACCGCAATCCTGAGAGTTGGGGGTTACATAGATGCTACAAATTCCATTTTTTTATCCAAGGAAATGGAGGCACAAAGAGGTTTTAAGTGATTTATGTCAGAAAGAGCACCTGACTAGAAGGCAGAAAATACGAGTTCTAGTGCCAGGTATGCTAGGGCAGCTAGGTATGTAGTAGGTATAGTGCCTGTCATGGAGTCAGGAAGACCTGAGTTCAAATCTGGCCTCAGATACCTACTAGCTATGTGACTCTGACCAAGTCACTTAACCCTGTTTCCTCATCTGTAAAAGGAGCTGAAGAAGGAAATCACTCCATTATTTTTGTCAAGAAAACCCCAAATGGGGTCATGAAGAGTTGGCCATGACTGAAATAACTGAATAATAACAACAACCTAGGTATGCTACAATCTAACTATGTGGCCTTGGGAAAATCACTTAACTGTTTCTGACCTACTTTCTATATCTGTAAAAGGATAGGGTTGGGCTACAGGCTCTCTTAAGGACCCTCCCAGCTCTCATTTTCTAGCACTTTGAAAACAAGGCCAAAGAGTCCAGGTCTTCCTACTTATATCCCAGCACTTTCTGTTAGATCACATTTCTCTCCTAGCCTTGACTGAGTGTGTCTTGGGGATTGGTCACTTCTTCCTAGGGTCTCATTTGCATATAAGGCTGTTGAACAATAACAAATAAAGAGAATGGAAAGCATGTTCTACATGCAAAGATTCCTGTGAATGAATTTTTTAAAGGTCTTCTATTTCTGGTAAAGATTTTGTTCCAAGCTTCTGAATTTATTTCCCTTCCATCATTATTTCTAAGTCTATGCACAGGACTACATGAGCTCTCTTAGGAACGTTAAGCAGAACCAATGGTTTGATTTGCCCAGTGGGCATTCACACTCACTGGCATGAAACAGAAATGGGAATAATGAAAGTGACAGCTTGTCCCTGACAATGGGTGTTACTCTGACCTAAAAAGCTCCGATTTGAAGAAATTTTTTTAGTTAACTCATCCAAACAACTCACTCAGGCAATACTCACAGCTATGCCTTAGCTAGTGCCTCTGTGTCTGAAGACTTGAAAGAAAGGCAGGTAAAGTCTAGGGGGGAAAATTAATCCTAATACAAGAAAAGAGGACCCTTGTGCTTTGACTACTGATTTCCTTTGAACTACCACGTAAAGGGGAGTTTGTGTTTCTCATACACAAACAGGAGGTAACCAGGGCTAGCCACAGACAAAATTATAGAATAGATCAGGGGTGGGAAACTTGTGGTCTCTAGGCAACATGTGGCTCTCTAGGTCCTCTAGTGCTAACCCTTAAAGAGTCACACTTGAGGACCTACAGGACCACACGTGGCCTGGAGGCTGCAGGTTCCCCACCTCTGGAATACCCCAGCATGTTACCTCTTGTTATTCTCTTATTGTCCAGAGATCTCCACTGTGACACCCACTCAGGTCTGCATTCATAGTGCCTCATCTCCAAAATCACTTCAGAACCTCAAAATCCCTCAGGGCATGGGAATAAAGTAGTTTGATTAAATTAATTCACACTAAGGTAGGAATGACTGATGGTTTTCAGTTTTAACTCTCCCAGAAGGATTTCCAATTTAGAAGAGTAGCTTATTAATATGTATAGAGCTAGAGATATATAGATATGGATTTCTGCCAGACACATACGTACACACACACACACACACACACACACATACCTCCTCCTCCTTTCTCTTCTTAGATCTGTCATGTCACTTGTACCTCTTTTCTGTACTGATCATAGTTGATTTCATCTATGGCTTTGGAAGGCTCTGTTCAAATCCTCCTCTGAGACTTACCTCCTAGAGGACCTTGGATGAGTCATTAAATTTCCCTTGGTCTTCATTTTCTCTTCTATAGAATGAGGAGCTTGGATTTGATGGCCTCTAAGGTCCCTTTTGGCTCTATAGCTATGATCCTATGTTTATATTGTACTTGTTGGCATCTTATAGTCTGTATTGAAGTCCAAGCTCTTTGAGAGCAGGGGCCATGTGTTATTCAACTTCATAGAACCATCAGCCTCTAGGATAAATGTTGTTTGTGGCATGCATTCAGAAGGCATTTGCCATTGGCATCTAGAGAACACAGAAAATGCCTTTTCCACAAGATCTATGAATGAGTCCACAGCTTCTTCTCTGTCTGTGGAGGGGCATGCTGATGCTGGCTTGCAGGGTGGAGGGGGCTCAGCACAGATCCTGTGAGAAAATGGGCCATCTGGAAGCCATGCGTCACTCAAAATCCCACAGAAGGAATCTGAGAAGCTGGCATAGCAGTGCAGGTCACTTCCCATCAGGTAATCTCTATTATTCAGATGATGGCAAACTTGGACCTCATGATTTGGACCACATTTAGAGGGTCAGTGACAAGATGCCTTAAGGATACTTATATTTGCAATGTAGACTTCAATGCCTCAGTATCTGCAGCTTTATTAGTATGCTCACTCACTCCACTAATACAGATCAAAGTGCCGTTACCCCTTAAAACAGGAAATCTTTGCCTTTTTTGTGTCATAGATTCCTTTGGCAGTCTGGATGAAGCATACAGACCCCTTCTCAGAATGACATTTTAAAATGAACAAAATTTTTGTAAAGGAAACCAATTATGTTGAAATAATTATCAAAATGTTTAGGAAAAAAACAACAACCTCACAGACCTCAGGTTAAGAACCTCTTCACAGGAAGGTTCTTTTGAGAATTAACTTTGACTCTCTCCTTATTCCCCAAATTATCATCATGCCTCTTTGAATGTAATTAGACTGGTTTTGGGACAAGAACATACAGTCCATAGCCAAGCACATACTTGAAGACTTTTATTTTTGTAGGGTCTTCCACAGTTAGAGCACAATCTTTGAGGATTGGGAGTCCCAACATTCCACAACAAGGCATCAGAAGACGACTTCATAGGAGGAGTTACAACTATCCTGGTAAGGTTTGGGGGCAGGGTGCTACAGGGGAAAGACGTTGAGCTTGGAGTCACAGCACCTGAGTTTGAATTCTGGCTCCCCTACCTATTACTTGTGTGACATTGGGCAAATCATTATTTTCTGGGCCTTAGGGTCTTTATCTGCTAAATCAGATGATTGGACTAGATCAAGGGTGGGGAATCTGTGGCCTGGAGGCCATACATGGTCCTCAAATTTGGCTGAATCCAAAATTCACAGAATAAATTTCCCTTAATAAAAGGATTTGTTCTGTAAAACTTGGGTTCAGTCAAAAGGCTGCATCTAAGGACCTAGTAGGCCACAGGTGGCCTCAAGGCTGCAGGTTCCCCATCCTGGACTAGATGGTGTCTAAGTTCCCTTCTAGCCTAAAAAAAAGTGGATATAAATGCAAGTAATTTTTCATTGAGGTATTTTTTTGCAAACCTTCAAGTGCTATATAAATGCTAGCTATTCATTACTATTAACTAGTAGTATTAGTATATTAATAATTGGTTGAGATAATCTTAACAAGATAGACTCATAAAGAATTCATTGTAAGACCCTGTTAGTGCAGTAAATTAGAGAAAAGAAGAATCCACAAAAATACCTTGAGACTACTTACTATATACACATATTTTTTTTCAAGGCAAGTGCTATAATTGTTATTTAGTCTTTTTGAATTGAATCCAAGAAGATTGACAACCATCTTTATCAAATCTGAATAGCTGATGTGTTTTTAAGGGCTTCTGGTGTCTGACAGTAAACTCAGAAATAAGGCTGTTGTTTTCATTTGAATTGAGAAGAGAAGAAAGCTCAAGGTTAGGCAAAGATTCTAAAGCTTAATGTATTTTTATTTCAAAAAATATAATGAGTACTAAGGCCACCATTATCTTTTCCCCCCGTGGTTTCACACAGTGACTTGGTATATTTGAATTATTTTTTTTTAGAGAGATGATTGTTAAGTTATTAAAAACTAAAGAGAAAATGGCAATCATGTGAAATGTCAGTGCTATTTAGGTAATTTCACCAATCACCTGATGGAGCTTTATGACACATTGCTTCCTTTCTATTGGGGCAGAAATGTTCGGGCTCACTTGAGACTGAGACATGCACCTAATGACATCTCTTAGCTAGGGCCAAGGGACTTCCTCTGAGTCAAGTTCTCTTATCTTAGCTCATTGTCTCTAAAGTCTGAAATACTAAATAATGATATTGACTTTTCATGATTTTAGCTGCGTATATGGAGGGGGTAGGGAATGAACATTTATATACTGTCTATTATGTGCCAGGGACTATGCTAAGCACTTTATAAATATTATCTCATTTTATCCTCACAACAACCCGGTGAGGTAGGTGTTGTTACTATTCCATTTTACAGTTGTAGAAACCAAGGCAAACAGAGGTTAAATGACTTGCTCAGAGTCATATAGCTAGTAAGTGTCTGAGGACAGATTTGAACTCAGATCTTCCTGACACCAGGCCCAACATTCTATACATGGTACCACCAAGCTAATTTATTAATAATACCTACAAATGATGAAACTCAGAATGAGAATTGATATTGGTGGTATCTGTATTCTACTAAGTATAAGGTACTATCCTAGGTGGTAGACATGAAAGAAAAAACGGTGCATACCCCTAAGGACCTTACAGACTAGGAACAGGAAATAAACCATGTACTCAAATAACAACAATAATAATGTTCATCTAGTTAGTACTTTACAAAGTACTTTTTTTTCAAACATGTTATAACTCAACAACTACCAGAAATATATCTTTTTCTCTGAGAGAAAACAAACTAAAAAAAAAAAAGCTTGAAAATTAAATTAGACAAGGCATCCTTGGAAAGGCAAAGGTCATATGGTAGGGAGAGCCATGAAGAGGACAATGGTCACGTAAGACTTTGGGTGGGCCACCTATGGGTCTCTACCTACTAACAAAGGGAGAACATTACCTACCTGGTCTCTGTGGAGGTGGGAGAAGACTTACAGGAGCTTGTGAAAGGCTCAGCCTTCTTCAGCTGGGTTAGTTGTGATAGCCTTGGAGAACCACGTAACTGCGCCTATAAATAGGTGACTATGCCTACAGCTGGCAAACTTAGTCTTGGTAGGTCCAGATGGTGTTACAAAAGTGATGATATGGAGAATCACCTGCTGAGATGGTTGATCCTTTGTGTTTCTGTATACTGGCTTCTTACACAGTACATAAACCTATTGGTTGCAGTACCCTAGGTTGCAGAAGAGGGTAATGGCAAATTTGTTGACAAAAATAGCAACCAGCAGACTTAGCTTTGGTTGAACTGACAAGTAGTCTGAAGACATTCTAGATTCTGATAGTCAGATGCTGTGCCATCTTCTTGCAAAGCATTGTCTCTAGTGCCTCAGATGAATAGGCCACAAGGAGTCCTTTTCTTTTACAGTATACTTTTGGGTAGTTTTTTTTTTTTAATTCCTGAAGAGGTCGACTTGCAGGCAAAAGGTACACAGGACAATGGGATGAGTAAGAGTAATTTGGTCTATGAGAAAATGGTGCCTACTGTGATATTGGATTCATCATTCTCTGTAGGAGCCATTTGTGATGATCTAGATAGTTCAAGGTGGTTGCCAAGATAAGTCACAACCAGAGTTTGTTGAATATGGCCTGTGCTTACATTGTTGGGTAGAATGTAAGCTTTTGGAAATTCCATCCATTGAGTGGGCAGCAAACAAACAAAACAAAACAAAAAAACTGGGAATGAGGTAATATCCTTCCACATTGAGGAACTCTTTCATGTCTTTTCTAGTGTGGTGAGCATCCCATGCACTCTCCTCTACTGCCCCAGAAACATAATCTATCAGTCCATAAGAATTTTGTCCTCATTTTGACACTTAGCAGAGATGGCAAGATTGTATGGACAAGCAAGTTATATATAATAGAGATTCACAGTTTCACATACAATCTTTTTTTTTTCTGTTCTACTTTGCATATGGAACTGCTGACATTAAAAAAAATAGAGGATTGGGTGGGTAAGGTATTTGTTCCTTATTACTAAAGACTATGTTTTCGGGCTCAAAGATCACTGCAGACAGTGATTGCAGCCATGAAATTAAAAGGTGCTTGCTCCTTAGAAGAAAAGCTATGGAAAATCTGGACAGCATACTAAAAAGCAGAGATATCACCTTGCTGAAAAAGGTCCATATTTTTAAAGCTATGTTTTTTTTTCCAGTAGTAATGGATAGTTCTGAGAATTGGACTATAAGGAAAACTAAATGCTGCAAAATCGACACTTTCGAATTGTGATGCTGGAGAAAACTTTTGAGAGTCCCTTGGACATCAAGGAGATCAAATCAGTCAATACTTAAAGAAATTAACTGCATTGGAATGACAAATACTGAAGCTGAAGCTTAAATATTTTGGCCACAGAATGAGGAGATGGTATTATATAATCATCACAGATTTTATGCCAAATTTTTTTGCAAAGGAGAGGGGTGGGATCATTATGTAAAGCTTTTAAAAAATTGTGCTGTATTACTTTCAAATCATTTATTATAACCTATCTTTGGTACAAGATTAATATGCATGGAATACTTTTGAATATACATTAAAATTGAATACTGACAATGTGTGTGCACTGAGAATTCTAGGCATGAGAGATAAATGTGTATCCATATGCCACTGGTGAATACATTGCTGCTCTGTTTACCTTTCAAGTGGCATGAGGAAGAGAATTATGCCATGTGACGATTATGAGAATGAAAATACCAATTTTTGGACTGAAAAAAACAGGGTGCAATGATTATGCAGTGAAATATGGTACTCATTGGATTCCCCTGATATTGTGACAGATTAAACGCAAAAGGAAAAAGGGATGGCAGATGATGAGATGGATAGATAATATCATGGGAGCAATGGACATGAGTGAGTTTGGACAGACATCAAGAGACAGTGAAGGATAGAAGGACCACACATGCTATGGTCGATGGGGTCATAAAGAGTCAGACATTACTGAACAACAATAACAAATTTCTAGAGTCCCCTCATCCCCCACCCAATCTGTCAAAGCAGAGATCTAAAATATCTGGTGGCTGGGAATTTCAAGGGCCCAAACCAGATGGGGGTCATGAAAGTATGGTGTAATAGGTCATAGATTTGGAATTAAAGGATCTGTGTTTATATACAATCTCTGGAAGAATGGTGTAAAGATGATGATGTGTTGGCACCTTTAGAAGCCCAGATTCCCTATAAATATCCAAGGAAATTTCTATTAAATGCATCCAAAGGAAAAGAGGTAAAGAAACCAGTATGAACAAAAAAGAGAAATAGACATACATTCCTCCATCCAGTCTAAGACATCACAGTCAGGATCCTGTGGAAGCTGTAAACAGAATAAGCCTGACCCCTTCCCTCCAAGCCATGCATTTTCTTGTGACCTCCATTTTCCAGCCCTGGGCTTCTTTTATGCTTTTTGTCAAGAGCTAGATTCCTCCTTGTGTCTCCTTCCTGGAAAGATGGAACTGACTTTTCAAGCTCACTGAGTCTCTTCCTCTTACAGCACTGTTTTCTTTTCCTTTCCTTTCCACCCAAGAGACTGGTTCTAATCTCATAAAGGGATCACCTGGCATGGCTGTAGTTTTACACTTAGTTTAACATTTCATTATCGGGCACTTTTTCTGTGGGTGGGTCTGTGATAAAACAACTTCTTTACATATATCCTTTTGATCTATTGTTAGCATTGGGTTCCTGCAGTTGTATGCTTTAGTTACTGCTAAGGGGATGTTTTACTCAAGACAGTTTTATACCAATAAACAATGGTCATTGAAGGCCTCCTGGTCCCTTGTCTTTTTATCGATGCCCAAACCAACAGAAGATTTGCTCCCTTAGGCATGTTATGTGTTTCCTTAGGCCATCCAGAGAAGTGCTAATTCTGAAAATAACCCTAGGTATCCTAAAATTCCCCAAGGTAAATATGTGAACTAAGGACCCCAGGTAATCTTCATCAAAAAGGAATGGATTGTCATTGGTCCATCTGAAATGGCAATTCATCTTATGGGTAGATAGGGCTTTGCAGTATCTACAACACAAATACTACAATGCCCCTTTGATAATTGACCAAAGTATTATTAATTAAATAAATAAAGTGAATCCTTTAGGATCCTAAATAGATTTGGGGGTCCACACCGAAACAATTTAGGAACTTACTAATTAACCCAAAAAGTGGTCCTGCCTCCATCTCATTAGATTAGAGTAGTCAGATGGAATCAGTCATCTAACTTACATGATTGTTAACAGAGCAGTTTACGAGCTTTGCATCAAACTGTACATCATCTCCCAGGGCATCACCAGTCACCCTGACTTTTGTCTTGTCACTGGACTTCAATGACTCTGGAGGAGAGAGTGAGGCTGACAACTTTGCACAGCTCTGCCTCACTTAAATCCAATCCATTCTCAAGTCAAGACATCACACTGTCATATCATCAATCGATCCTCTTTGAAAATGAAGCATGAACAACAAATTGTGTCAATGTAACTTATACATGATATATTTGAAATCTTCAATATTTGTGACAACCCACCTAGAGCAAAGGTGGCCCCACAGTTAGGGATGATAAGTGGGAGTCATGATAACAGAAGAGGAAGAGCAGCAGGATTTTGAAAATAATGTACTTGATTATGACAACAAATGGGGAGAAGGAAGGGAGGAATAGCAAAGAGATGAGAAAAGGACCTTTATCCACAGAATCCAGTAACACTATGATTTTACTTGCTGCAGACCCAATATATTTATTTTCACATTAGGCAATATGTTTGAAATTAGACATTATTTTTTAACTGAGAACTAGAATAGAAATAAAGAAGTTTTAAAAAGTAGATGGGAGAGCCAAGGGCAAAAAACATCCAAAGGACACAGATTGCTGGGGAAAGGGCCCAAATAAAGATGCATTTGCACTTGGTTCTTTCTTCTCCAATCCCTCCTCTTGGCTTCTTTTGATGTTTTGTTTGCCTTTCTAATTTAGAATGTCATCCTGCTGAATAGACTGCCTAATTCCAAGCATTTTATAGTGTCTGGTACGTTATTAGACCTTGGCAAATATTTTAAAATAACAGCTATGACTATAAGCTGGCTTTGTAACTTCAGAATCAACCTTGACTCCTAACTCTCCCTCACCCAATCATCTTCCAAGACTTGTGTACCTTCACATCGTCTTTTGTGCTTCTCCCCTTTCTCTACTTACAGTCTAGACTATTGTAATAACTGTCTAATAATTGTTCTCTATCTCATGCTTTTACCCTTCTCTAATCCATAGATAATCACACAGCTGCCAAAGTGATATCCCTGAAACACCAGCCTGACTATGGCACTCTCTTGCTTAGGAAGCTTCCATGGTTCCTTATCGCTTCTAATACAAAATCCAAACTCCTTTTGTACGACATTTGGTGTCCTTCATACTATGATCCCAGCCTCTTTCTATACTGATTCTCATTTATTCACCTTTATGCAACTCTATATTCCTGCCAAACTGGCCCGACTTGCCATTTATTACCCATTTCCTGCTTCTGAGACTTTTCACAGGCTCTCTCCCAGGCCTGAAATGTTCTTTCTTCTCATCCATACCTCTGGTGTCCTTATATCTCTTCAAGGCTACTCTCTATAAAAGGCCTTTCCTCATTCTCTAACCCCACAAGGTGTGTATTGGAACCATCTCCTGAGAGTAAGTTGTTCATTTTTCAGTGTGAGCCTTTTTCACCTCTAAAACCGGTTAAATGCTATGAATCAAGGCTTGATTTATCATCTTTTTGATTGTCTAGACTTAATAAAGTGATAAAGAAAATGGTAATAATGTAGATTAAACCAAGTGTGTCTGGCATACATGTGCATTGTTCCATTGCTAAATATTGACCAAAACATCACAGCAACTTACCTTCCTCCAGGTGTTTGAGCTCTCCCACCAAAAAAATTACTTTTTTATACATACGACATGTCATTTTAGAGACACTGCAGAATAGTAGAGGAGTAACTTCAAAGCCAGAGAGACCTGGGTTCAAGCATTGTTTCTGATACATAAAAGCTGTGTGACCCTGGACAAGTCACTTAAACTCAGTGCTCTAACACTACAAGTGGCTGAGAATGGGAAAACCTGTATTGGTAGGAAACATTTCTGCATCAAGGTAGTTCCCTATACCCACAACATCAGAGGTCTAGCTCTACCCCTATCCATATGTTGCACTGCATATGTCTTTTCCTCATAAAAGGTAAGCTACCTAAGGGCAGGAATTATTTCATTTTTGTCTTCATATCCCCAGTATTTAGTGAAATGCCTAGTCTGTGTTAAGTGCTTCATACATGCTTGTTGAATCAATGTAAGAAAGGTATCAAACATTAGCAGTGACTATAATTTTTCATCTGTCTTTTATTTCTTATTTAAGAAAATCAAGCTATAAGACCAAAGAAAGGGAAATCTCTCTCAGATAATCAATGAACAAGCAATTATTAAGCACCTTATGTGTGCCAGGTGGTATGGGAGGTTTTATGGATATTAAGACAAAAGACTGAACCAACCTCTACTCTTAAGGAACTTAGAGTCAATACATAGAAATATTATAGATAGATAGATAGATAGATAGATAGATAGATAGATAGATAGATAGATAGACAGACAGACATATAAAAGCACATAAGACAGCTTTTCTTATTCCTGGATTTTGCAATGATACTTTCTCTCCGGGGAACTCATTCTCTATTGGTAGCATCCCAGGAAATACAAATGGAATGTATCTCCACAGGGAAATCATTGTGATGATGGGGAATTATTTTAAGGAATCTGATGTAAGAGAACTTTGGGTGGGGGGAGTGTCATAGTTAATGGGTTAGATGTGCACAGACATAGATGCAATTTCAGAAAAGACAGGCATTGGGTAGCTTTTTTCATATCACAATCAAAAAGCTAAGTCTGACACTTTAATGCATGGTTATAACTTACTCCAATTTTCTGAACTCTCCAAAAGCAAAACCTAGAACAAACAGAGGAAAATCACTAGTGTTCTAAGTGCAGATTACTAACTGCATTCCATTAAGTTCCCATTACCTTAAGCCTTCTAACCAACATGGAGGTGGCCCAGGTCATGCCAAGTTCTTGGGTGTGCTGGCTCAGGGTGAGAGCTCAATAAGAGTTCAAATACTTCCCTTTTTAACAAGAAAAAACACTAACATTTGTAGCATAACCCTATGGAATAAGCATACATCTGTAGGCTTGCTATTCCTTTGTATTCTTATTTATTCTGCTACCAGTAACAGGCACCCGTGATTATCTAAGAAGTTCAAGGAAAAGATTATTTGCTTCCTCCCATTCTACCCTGCCCCCAACTTCTCACATCTCACAAGTTTTTTTTCTATTAAATTATCAAAGGTTTAAGTTATGTTAGAGATTTTCGAGACACCAAAGAATAATAGCTGTCTGATGCTACCTCAGAGGCTTTCCATACCTATCATGTCAAAACAGGAGGCCCTGCATCGTGCCCCAGGTGGGTAGCTCTGTCTCCTGTTCCATCCAGTGCTGCCTCATCTCAATGTTCCTCTTCTACTGTTTCCACCCAAGGGTGGGTAAAAGATTCAATGGGGAGGGGAAAGGAGGGGATGGAAGGGGAGTTCTTTTAAAAGATCCCCCCTGGATTCTAGACTTTTTTCTCCACTCATTCCCAAGAAACTGGCATTATCTCTCCCATCCCCCATCCCACTCCAACTATATCCTCTTCAATTGAGCACAGATGGTTTTAGTGAATAATTGAACTTTACTCTAGGGTGTGGTTAGCTCAGGTGCTCTGAGGAGGGTAAGGGATGGAAGTGATGTGGAAGATCAGGGTTGGGTGGCTCCTACCTAAAATTATACACTATTAGAAGTGGGAAGAACCTTATATATCACCTACTCTCATTAAAGGCTCCTATTTGTTAAAGTAGGAAGAACTCTACAAACTCCCGGGGCTACTAAAAAAAAGTAAGGGGCAGAGGTTTCTAGAGTATCAGCTTTCCTAGACAGCAAAAGTTATATTGCCGGCTGCTAAAGTCAGTCAGTGTCAGTAGTAAGGACAATTAATTAATCAGTATTTTTGTTGTTCAGTTATGTCTAATTCTTCATGACCCCATTTGGGGTTTTCTTGACAAAAATACTGGAGTGGTTTGCCATTTCCTTTTCCAGTTCATTTTACAGATGAGGAAACTGAGGCAAATAGGGTTAAGTGACTTGCCTAGGGTCACATAGCTAGTAAGTGTCTGAGGCCAGATTTGAACTCATGAAGATGAGTCCTCCTGATTCTAAGCACAGTGCTCTATCCACTATACCACCTAGTTGCCCCTCAATAAACATTTACTAAGCAATTACAATACGTGAGTCACTGTGGTAGGTCCTGGGGACAGAATGGAAAGAACAAAATAGTCCCTGTCCTCACAGAAATTACTTTCTAAGGTGTGGGTGATAGAGCCAGTGATGCCATTTACTCTATAAGCATGTGTGAAACACATACAAGGTAATGGGAGGGAGGCATTATCAGCTGGGGGTTGGGAGGAGGGATCAGTAGAGGATTTATTACCACAAGATGATGTCCAAGCTTAGTTTTTAAGGAAAGGCAAACCACTCTGGTATCTTTGCCAAGACAATCCCAGATGGGGTCACAAAGATTCAAATACTACTGAAATGACTCAATCAAAACAACAAAAGAGTTGCAGGAAAGAGAGAATATAGTCCAGGCAAAAAGGAGAGTCAGTACTAAGGCACAGAAATGTGAGGGAGGTTGTGTGCTAGGAAAAACAAAAAAACAGACTGGCTGGACCAAAGTGGGAAATAAGGGAAGTAACGTATAATGAAATTGTAAAGGTAGGTTGAGGCTGAGGAGTGAAGTATTTTAAAAGACCAATAGTCTTACTGAGTTTAGATACCTTCCAGATCAAGACAGGCAAAAAACAAAACAAAACAAAAACAGTCCTTGCCCTCAGAGAGCTCACACGCTAAAGGTAGAGAAGGGAGAGAAATTGTATATAACTAAGAATATACAAGGATATGGACAGCTAGGTGGTACAGTGGTTAGAACGCTGGGCTTGGAATCAGGAAGATTCATCTTCCTGAGTTCAAATCTGACCTCAGAAGCATACTAGCTGCATGACTTTGGGCAAGTCACTTAACTATGTTTGCCAGATTTGAATTTAGGAAGATTAGTCTTCCTGACTCCAGGCCTGACACTTTATGCACTGGACACCTCGATGCTTAATGAGGGCCTACATGGCATTTATATTTAATCCTAAAGGCAAGAGAGAGCCCCTGGGATATACTGAGTAAGGAACTGACGTAGTCGACCTATGCTTTGAAAAAGCCACCTTATCAGCTGTGCTTTTGATGGATTGGAGTTGTCTAAAATTTGAGGTAAGAAGATCAATTAAGAGGCTATTGCAAGAGTCCAGGTGAGAGGTGTGAGAGGCTGAATTAGGGTGCTGGTTGCATGAGTAGAGATGGATGCTGATGACATTGTGGGAGTAGACACAAGTTTTAATAACTGATTGGATAATGATGAGGTTGCTAACCTGGGTGACTAGAAGGATGGCAGTGCCCTCAACAGAAAGAGAAAAAAATCAGAGAAGGATTAGTTTGTTTGTTTGTTTTTTCTTTTGTGGGGGGGAAGATAATAAGTTCTCTTTTGAATGCGTAGAGTTTGAGATGCCTATGGGACATCCAATTTACTGTCCCTTACATAGTTGGAAATTCTCAATTGTACTTCAAGGGAGAGATTGGACTTAGGCAGGATACCTAAATCTAGGAATCATTTGCAAAAAGATGATCATTAAATCTGTGGAAGCTGATGAGGTCACCAAATTAGTAGAGAAAGAGAGGATGGCCTTGGGGTACAGTCAGTTTGGGGCCTGATATGGATGATAACAAAGAGGAATGAGGCACGGTCAGACAGGTAATAGGAAAGAACAGTGTCACAAAAACCCATAGATAAGAGTATTCCAGAGGAGAGGTTGGTGAGAAATATCATACATCAGAAAGATCAAGAAGTATGAGGGTTTAGCAAAGTCCATCAGATTAGGTAATTAAGATATTACTGATAACTTTGGGGAGAACAATTCCACTCGAATGATGAGGTCAGAAACCAGATTGTAGATATTGCTGTAGACAACTTTTTTTCTAGTTTTCCTAAGAAATGAAAGAGAGATATAGCATGATAGCTTGAAATGATGAGTTGTAGTGAGGATTTTTTAAGAATGGGGGAACAGTTGGACACATTTATAGGCAGCAGGGAACATATAAGTCGATAATGGTTGAAGATTAGGGTGAGGGGAAATTAGTGTGAGACAGTCTGCTGAAGAAGATGGAAAGGATGAGATCAAGGTCACATGTAGAGTAGACATGACTTACACAGGCAGCAGGGTATAGCTCTATTTCAATGGGAGAGGAGAGAATAAGAGAGGGAAGTGTGGCAAGGGGCCAGTGCCTCAATAGGGGCTGTTGGTTAAGTTAAATGTTCATAAATAGAGAACATCCTGAATAGAGTACCCCATACTGGTATTTTAAAGTAGCCAATTATAGTCCTATTTAGGACACAGTCATCCAAATCTATAAACACTTTTTGGAGATGCAGGAGGCATATGGACCCAAAAGGAGGTTCCATTGAGGGAATGAAGTCAGACTAACCAAGTCTTACTCTTTTTTTTTTTTTTGTGAGTCACAGTTTATATTTCCTACCAGGCCAAAACACTCATGAATGGGTTTTTCTTCATAGTTTCCAGATTACTCTTTCTGAGTCCTTTTCTGCCTTGGCAATAATTCATTCTCTTCTCCCATCATCCCCCTTTTGTTTCCTCCTCTCCCTTCTCAGTTAATGAACATATTAGAGTTATCCCTTTCACATTGAGATTTTCCCTATCATGGTTTTGATATATCTCAGGTCAGCATAAGAAATTAAATGGGAATTTTGGGGGGAGTTTTGCAGAAGCTGCAGACAACATGTGAAGGCCAGCAGATGACAGAGAAAAAGTTTAGAAACTCAGACATGCACAAAATATATGCATAGTATTGTATAATATAGCCTGTGACCAAATACTTAACTCAAATTTTACAATAAGTTACTGTAAACACCCCATAAGAGAAAAAGAAAAAGAAAAAACAATTCAGACTTCTTCTCTGGAAGAAGGGAGGGCCAAAAAATTTTATGTAGATTTTCCAATTCACAGGGGGGCACTGTGTCCCTAACTCCCACTTCCCACGATGTGGAACAAATAACTAATGCTTCCTTAGGCCTGTGGAGCCCCTTAAAAGGGGACTGATGGGAAATGCAACTTTCCCAGTTGGAAGATGTTACTGAAGGATCATGGGAGTCAGAAGCCACGTCGGCTGGGAGAGCTCAGGAACTTTGTAGCTTTAGGTGCCAAAGCACGGGACACAACTGGCCAGCATTTACAAGGGAAGGATGTTGGTACCCTACACTGGATGTAATCACAAACAATTGAAGGCTTATCTGTTTCACAGATCTGTTTAAGGCATGGTCTGTCTGGATAGAATTTAAAACCTCGCTGGGACCTGATGAATTTATCCTCTCTGCTTTCTCATCCTTTTCTGCCTCGGTACTGCCTCCTGACCTGGCAACCATTACCCTTGGTACTTTCCTGTCCTCTTTAAATTTTGTTCACTTGCTGCCTGTACTTTTATAATGGATTTTGTCTCCAAATAAAGATAAGCTGATTTCCATTACATTTTGAGTGTTTGCTATAAACGAGTGTACCACATTACGGAAAACAAAGGAGAATAACAGAACTAAGAATTGTATCCAAGTCTTAACCAAGAGCTTATATCCAAGCATATTTCCCTCACCCTCTCCCTCTCCCCCTCCCTTCTTCCCTCCCTCTTTCCATCTCTCTGTCTCTCTGTCTCTCTCTCCCTCTTCCTCTCTCTCTCTGTCTCTCTCTGTCTCTCTCTCTCTCTCTGTCTCTCTCTCTCTCTCTCTCTCTGTGTCTGTATCTCTCTCTCTCTCTCTCTCTCTGTGTCTGTGTGTCTCTCTCTCTGTCTCTCTCCCCTTTTTCTCCCCCCTTTTCTCTGTCTGTTGTCTGTCTTTCTGTTTGTCTCTCTTTCACAAAGAGGAGCTTTACTTCTATTTATTTCATTTATTTGTTTGGTGTGATTATACTTTCTGCTTTTCTTTAACAAGGGGAAAGTGCTTGGTAGGGTCATAGAGATAGATAGAGTGCTAGCTTTGGAGTTAGAAAGACCTGGGATCAAATCCCACTTCTGATACCATACTGGTGGTGTGTCCCTGGGCAAGTCACTTATATCTCAATGTTTTAGCCAACTCTTTAAGAGTACAGTATAAGTTGCAGAAAAGATGATGACCTGAATTGGTTTTTCTCATCAGGGAGTTCTCTATATCAATCAAATCACACACTCTATCCCTTTCCCATAGAAATGACAAAATAGAAAAAAAAAAAAGGAAGAAGAAAAAGAGCATCAATAAAACATTTTAAAAATACAAAATAAAACAAAAATAAATGCAGAAGAGAACATTAACAGGAAATTTTAGTTACTATCTTGCTAAATTTACCATACGCTTTTTAAAAACAAACTTTGTAAAGAAGTTCACAGTTGCCTATAGAATATGTTTTTGTTCTTTGCATATTGGAACGTGTTTGTGTTTGTTGATGTTTATAAAGCTCATAATTAAAAAAAAAGAAAAAGTAAAAGGGCATATAATGTCTACCTCCTGCAAATGAATAAGCTCATTCCTACTGAATATTCTTCAACGGATCAATGATTTCATTCACATGAATGAAATACTCCCTCTAATGATGGATCATAATTCATCTGGGCCTTCTAATTCTCTGCAGCTCACACCTGTTTTCTGCTATCAGTCCTTCCTGGAGGATCTGCTTGTGTTCTGGAGACCTTGCTTTGGGTCATTTCATTTTCTTGGGGCACTATTAAGTACTTGAGGGGTTCATCTGTTGTCCTTTCTCACTTGCTGCATTACTGGCTCAGCTCCTTCTCAGATTATACACCTCCTGTGTGCTGCCTTCTTTACCATTTCTTGCACATAAATCACTTTTAACAATATGCAGATGCCTCTGTCCACCATACACCTCCCCATCATCCTTTTGGGAAAACAGCTGGTGATACAGTGCATACAGCACTGGGCTCATAGGCAGGAAGAGAGGTGAAATCTGGCCTCAGACACTATTAGTTGTGTGACCCTGAGCAAGTCACTTAACTGCTGCTGCCTCAGTTTTCCCAACTGTAAAGTGAGTATAACCTGCCTCCCAAGATTGTTGCAAGGATCAAATGAGATAATTTCTGTAAAGTGCTTAACATAGTGCCTGGCACATAGTAAGCACTTAATAATGATTGTTTCTTTCCTTCTTTTAGTCACCCGCAAATTTGATTCCTTGAAGAGTTTTGTAATCAATTTACAGTGTTATGTTACCAGTACAAAACAATAGTGTTTAAGAATTTTTTTGAAAAAAAAAAAGAATTTTTTTGTGTGTGTCAAAAAGCAGTTTGAGGTTGTTAAAGGCTCTATGCAATTTCCCTAATGTAATCTAAAACTTTATTTTATTCTTGTTCAATCTTTAGTCCAGCTCACTGCCTATCTACAAGGCTTGTCCAGGATAGATGCATTGGCAGCTTTCCTATCAAGGCAATATGGATTAGTGGATAGAGAACTGGACTTGGAATCAGGAAGAGTTGAGTTCAAATACAAGCTCAGACACTTACTAGATGTGCGGCCCTGAGCAAGTCACCTCGCCTTTATGTGTGCCATTTTCTTAATTGTAAAATGAGGGGATCTGACTCATTCCCTCTAAGGTCCCTTCCAGCTCTATAATCTATGAGGCAGCTAGGTGGCACAGTGGATAGAGTGCTGGAAGACCTGAGTTCAAATCTGTCTTGAAAAACTAATAATTGTGTGACCCTGGGCAAGTCACTTATTCCTGTGTGACATGACTGGACTACAGATACATTTAAATCATCAGTCATTCTAAATGTTTTTTTCTACCTGCATCTACTTCTTCCTCTGCAGTGAGAGGGTCAGTTTAACTAGTCTCCTTTAAAGAGAAAAGGGGCATAAGGATCCATAGTTATTATTTATATTTTGATTGACTTTTTGGAGGCAATAATGCTGCCAATGTCCCCCCACCCAATTAATTGATATCTTTCTCTCATCAGATATTTTGAAAGTTTATTGTTCAATGCTTCAAAATTGTGTCTCTTCCAACCCAAAGCTCTATTGTGTGTATTTGTTCTGGCTGTCCTATTTGATTCCTTCTTTCATTTTGCTTGATTTTGTTTGTTTGGGGTATATAATTATATGTACACATGTTGCCTCCTCCAATAGCATGTAAGCTCAATGAGGGCAGGAACAGATTCATTTTTGCCTTTGCATCTGGGACATTTGTTATTTAGTCATTTTCAGTCGTGTCCAACCCTTCCTGATGCCATTTGGAGTTTTCTTGGCAAATATGCTGGAGTGATTTGCCATTTTCTTCTCCAGCTCATTTTACAGATGAGGGAACTGAGGCAAACAGAGTTAAGTGACTTGATCAGGGTCACACAGCTAGTAAGTGTCTTATGCCACATTTAAACCAGGAAGATGAGTCTGGCACTCTATCCATTGTGCCACCAACTGTCCATCTGGCACATAGCAAGTGCTTAATAAATCCTCAATTGATTGATTGATTATTAAGCATTTTCCCTTTTCTCACATAGCAGATGGAAGAACAAAGTGCTATAGTCCATGGTGGTTCCATTACCAGTAATGATGAATAAGGTTTGTAGAAATGCTGATAGAAATTCATTCATACTACAGTGTAGTAAGAACTGATGAGTTTGGTATATGATGAGTACTGTGAGAACAAGTGATGAGTATGGCCTAATGAGTTAAATAAACTTCCTGGAATTTGCACTTTGGCAAGGGAAAAACAATCTTAAACTAAAGAAATGAATCTTGAATTAAAAAAAAAATTCAGGCACTAGCAAGCAGATAGGGAAACCATTTAGTGATATCACCAAGGCAGTGTCCCTGAAATATTTCTCCTCCCCTCACACATAACTAGTCTGACTATGTAATAAGATTGCTTATAACATATATAACCTATATCATATTGCTTACCATCTCAGGCAGAAGAGAGGAGAAGGGAGGGAAAGAATTTAGAACTCAACATTTTTAAAAATTGAATGTTAAAAATTGTTTTTACATATGATTGGGAAAAAAATAAAATATTATTTAGAAAAAATTTTAAAAATTGCTTATATTTGCTACTGACTGATCCTGATTCTACTCAGGACTCTGGAACCAGTGTTTGAAGGTTTTGGATTGGGCATCAAATAGACCAGAATCATGGGACCCTCTCTTTGCTGCACGAGGATATATCTCTGTTCTTGTAATGATTTGCATCAATAGGTGGACCTGCCGTGGCAGAAAGATTACTAGTTCTTCTGGTTATTTTCCTCAGCCAAAGAAGAGAAGGTTTTGGAAGGTAGGGAAGGCATTTAAGGAACCTTCTTTCTCTGCTTAGAGTCATATCCCATTCCTCTAGATTTCTCAGGGTCAAGGCTGCATGCACAGATAGACATACTGGAGAGGCAACTTGGATACTGTTATGTAAAGACAATTGAAAATGGCTTCAGCTACATGACAAAAGGAGGCATAAATACAGGTCTCAAGCATGATTTCTAGGTTTTGCTTGAAGGCTTAAAACAAGATAACCTTGCCTATGGAATAAATTGATTTATTTCTTCTTGAAAGACACACATACATGCATATATGTATATATATGTAGTATAACTCAATAAACATTTATTAAGCATCTTCTATGTGTCAGGCTCTATGCTAATGTTGAATTGTATGTATGTATGTATGTATTTATGAATGTGTGTATCTGGTGATCTCAGGGATGCCAACATCACTTCTCGGCCTCCTTTCCTATATTCTGCCTGCTTTCCTATGTGCTCTCTAATAGCTATACACACATATGAGAGGGGGCAATAAGCATTTGTTAAGCACCTGCTATGTTCTAGGCATTGTGCTATATGCTTTACAAATATCACATTTGAACCTTATAACAACCTAGAAGGTAAGTACTATTATCACCCTCATATTATGGTAGAGGAAACTGAGGCAGACTGAGGTTCAGTGATCTGCCCAGGGTCACACAGGTAGTAAGCATCTGAGGTCAGATTTGAACTAGTCAAGTCTTCCTGACTAGAGGCCCAGTGCTCTATTCACTGAGCCACCCATCTGCTTTTGTACACACACACTCACACCCCCGCCCCAATATATATGCATGGTTACACACATACATGTGTATTACACACACAAAGCAGTTCATCCACAATGTATGTTTTGAAAACAATCATTTATTTTAACATGATTAATACATTAAGGAACATCTTGAAGGGAATTTCTAGTTTGTTTCTTTGTAATTTCTTTCACGATAAACAGAATGCAGAAAATTGCACTATTTCACAATAACTAACAAGATGCAACCCTTCCTATACTCATTTCCATAAACAAAGTTCAAGTCTTTTTCAAGGTAAAATGCCATATTTATTACATATCTTCTGGCACAGTGGGAGCTGTGAGTGAAGAAGAGCTGGTCTTTACCACCCTCATCCTCTTCCACCATGGTCTACCACCCCATGCCCAGAGTATGGAGGCCTGTTCAGCTTGCTCCTGAAGTATGGGAGGAAGTTGAGCAGCAGCCCAAGGCCAAGGACAGGGCCACCATTTATTGTAATATTTGTGTGTTTTTTAACTATCTAACATTCATAAAACTATGCTACCATTTTTATTAGGCTCGTATCCTTTCTTGTGCATTACTGATTAAATTTTTTAGTATGGTGCCCTTAACTCCATTTTACCCATAAGCTCTGTGGGTTTTTTTGTGTAATTTTATATAGCAGTGTTTTTGGGAAAAACATATGTCCCACTGTAACAGAACTGTCCACATACACATACACACATGTGTGTATACTATATATAGATATATATATATATAAATCATATATATTAGAACTTAATATCTATCTGTGTCTATTTCTCTATAGATATGTTATATATAAATAAATATATATAATATCTACTTATAGATATTGTATATATCTACAGATAGCTGGATATTATCTATATATTGCACATCTATAAATAGATGTTGTTTTTATAGTTTATGTAGAGAGATATAAACAGATTTAGATATAGATACAGATATGTGTATATCACTCTTCTTATGTTCTTACGGGGTAATAGGAGAGAGGTACCAAGGACTGAATATTTCAAGGTCAAAGAGATGAAAGGAACACCAACGTGGAACGGTAGCAGGCTTGTCTTGCTGGGATCAGTCACTGAATTCATGACCCCTGCTCCATGAAGGGTTAGCTATGGAGATGGGAGAACCATAGGATATGGAATAGAAAAACATCAGCCAACAGGAGTTTCCATTTTAACCAGATCCCAAACCCATGCACTGTTCTGGGAGAGGCTACAGGTCTGGAGTGACTGGCTCTATCTGGATGGCTGAGTCAACTGTTGGTTTTGAACTGCATTACATTACCTACACTTACTTGCTTACTTACAGGAGGGGCAACTATGGGACCTAAGGCAAACTAAACTGTGCATTTTCTGGAATTCCCAGGTCAGGGTCTCCTATATATTGTTTCAGGGCTGCCTGGGTCAAGAAGAAGCTATGGGCTTGAAGTCATAAGGTTGGTATTTTATTATTTATGGTTTTGATGTTTTTAATGATGCCAAGAACAGAATACTGTACATAGCTTCTGCATCTTTTGTCTATTTCTGTGTTGTAGTGACACTATTACGTCAAGGTTACATGTTTAGAAATCAGTGAAATCTAGTAAGTTGTAGGAGGAGGTAGATTTGTCCAGAGCTAGGACCTGGAGAGTGTTTTTTCACTGGGCAAATCTCCACTAAGCCACAACCACTAGAAAGTGAACTGGGATAGTCCCCTAGAGAGAAGTGGAGATGAAGACTAAAAGGTTGTCCTCTGTTTAAGAACTAAGGAGAAAGCTTGGTGCATCTCCAACATATCTGCTTAGAAGGTTAATAGCTATGACCATCAGGGTGAAAGCAGGCCAAGGCTAGCTCCTGATCCTTCTAGTTGAATAGGGCTATCCTTTGAATGAAAAACAAACAAATAAGAATTCAACTATGCAACTGAACTACTTGACTGATAATCTTTCAGAAACCTCTCTATCATAAAATTAGAAATTCAGCACCACTGCCCCAGGATCATAGCATAGAAGAAAAATGACAGCTATTACATATCCCATATGATAGGAAGAAGGGCCATCATCCTCATGTTGGTACCGATATGGTAACACATTGTAAGATACCTGCACCTTTAATTCTGCTTGTTCCACTTCAGCCTTTTCCTAATATGCTGATATTCATATATTCAGAGTCTATAAATTCTAGCTTCTTAGGTAAAAGATAAATTAATATAGCCCCAAATTAAAGAAGCAGTAAGCATCACTGTAATTATTATTTATAATTGTCTCTTCCATATTTTGGTTCATAAATTTTAATGGAACCATCTCACTGAAATGGTAATTGCCAGCCTTGCTGGCATTTTGGACTCATGTGTTTGTCTGCAGAGAAATGTGGAAGTTTGAGGTCATTTCATGGTCTACCTGGCTCTGCCGACCCACTCCACCCTTACAGGCTGATATGGGGCCAAGAAGGGATGGGGATGACTGGAAACTCTGGCCTCCACAAGGGGTGACCAGTAGTAATCATTCTGGCAGGACTCTGGGGTGGGCATCATTCAACTCTCGTGCAGGCAAATAGGCTGCCAGCTGCTGGAAGCTCATTCTTCCCCAGAGCCAAGTCAAAACCCCACTCCAAGAAAGAATACAAGAGGGAACTCACTCATTCAAAAAGCAGGTATGCAGCTAGATGGCTCAGTGGATAGAGCACTGGCCCTGGAGTCAGGAGGACCTGAGTTCAAATTTGACCATAGACACTCAGACACTTACTAGCTGTGTGACCCCGGGCAAGTAACTTAGCTCCATTGCCTAGCCAAAAAAATAGGGGGAAAAAAAAAACATGTGTTAAGCACATAATCGATATCTAGCTCCATGCTAGGAACTGGGGGTACTAAGTTAAAAACAAAATCCTTGCCCTTAGAATTTGCATTTCGTTAGAGTCTTTTCCTTTTCCCCCATTATGCAAAAAGCAGAACTTTTTGTTTCTCATTTCAAGATCTGAGAGAAACTGAGAAAAAAATCTGTACTCATTATAGGCCTGCTCCTATTTTAAGGAAGTAGGATCTATGTAATATGACCTTTCATTTTTGTGATTATATCCCTGGGAACTCTCACAGTGCCTGGCACATAGTAGGCATTTTATAAGTGCTTGTTGATTGAGTAGTTGATTGACCTTGAAAAAGAGATGGATGGTGGCTGACTTCACAAAAAGGATTTCCTACACATTCCTTTAAATAGTAAGTTGCCTTATTGCATATAAACACTCATTTAATAATTAACTACTTGAACCAAGAGCCTGAGGAAAGAGAGAAATCAGGAGCTCAAGCATTAGCATAACTGCCAATTGAAGAGCCATCAGAACAAAAGGATGTTGGAGGTTATAATGTGGATCTTTAGGAAAATATACTTCATCGCTGCAAATCCAATTCTCACATGTTTTATTTAAGATGCTACTGGTGTAAAGGGAAGTGATCACTAAAGCCAGAGGTTGTTCAGTTGTTTTTCAGTCATGTCCAACCCTTTGTGACCCCATCTGGGGTTTTCTTGGCAGAGATCCTGGCATGGTTTACCATTTTCTTCTCTAGCTTATTTTACAGATGAGAAAACTGAGGCAAATGAGGTTAAGCGACTTCCCCAGGATCACACAGGTAGCAAGTGTCTGAGGCTGGATTTCAACAAAGGAGAATTCCTGTGTGACCTTAGCAAGTCACTTAAATGTTTTGTGCCCCAGTTTCCTCATCTGTAAAATCCTCATTTTGAACTAGTCAATCTCCCAGGTCTCTTCTAGTTCAAAATCTATGATCCTATGATTCTTTGTAGAAATATGAGATAATATAATGTCGCACCTTTCCACAAATGACACCCACTTGCATATTTAAGATATTATGGCATCAAGTTTCTCTTTTGTTTTTTTTTTCTTCCCATTTTGAACTTCAGATCACCGCTATATATTATTTTAGACCTAAGCCTGAGATGCCTAGCCCAGAAAGGGTCAAGGCTGGGAGGCTACATAACTCTATTAGTCCGGGACAAAGAACTAGTGTTAGGGAATAAGAAAAAAATGGGAAGAGGGGCTAGTTAATTATTTCAAGTATAAAGGAGGGAAGAATGTGAGTATAAAGACTAGTCCAAAAGTACACAAAGATTCCACAGGGAAGGAAAGCAGACAGAAGGCAAGAACCAAAACCCAAATGTCCAGTCAATCTGAGTCCAAGATCCTGGATTTTTGTTTCAACCATAAGGAGAGGGTGAACTATCCCAGCACTCACCCCACAGGTGTGGTGAGGTTACTTCTATGCTCAAACACTTTCAGTGGCTCCTTATTGCCTGGATAATAAAATAACAATTATTTGGCTCAATATTTAAGACTTGTGCTCTATTTTCTGGTCAAACCTACCTCTCTAGTTTAATTATACAACTACTCCCTTTCATGCACTTTGTGTTTTCAATTTAAGCTGTATTACTAACTATAGTTCCCTGACCTCATACTGCTTTCCCTACCTCTATGCAGTCATTCGCATACTCTGTCCACTTCCTAGGATTCCTTGTCTGGAAAGCATGGCCTCCCACACCTCTACTTGTTGAAATTGTCCTCTTCCTAAGCCTTCCTGATTTCCCCCTGCTAAGAACACTCTCTCCTTCCTAACCTTTCTGAGAACACTTTATCAATTATGCCGTTGTGTGCACCATATAACTAGAGCTGGAAGGGACCTCAGAAACCATCTAATCCAACCACAGTCCCCCTCCCCCAATTTTAGAGATGAGAAAATTGAGAGAGGGTTATGTGACTTGGCCAAGGTCACACAGGCAGTATACCTCAGAGGCAAGATTTGAACACTGGTCCTCTAACAGCAGAGCCACTGCTCTTTCTGCTGTACCACCACGCCTACTTGGGGACTGGGTCATCTTTCATCTTTGAATCCACAGCACCTACTAGACTGGTTTGTACAGTGTGCTTGATAAATGTTCATTAGATTAAATTAAATTTCTTCATTATACTTAATCTGTTGAAATCTAATCAGTTCTGAACCCAAAGAACTCTGGCTTCCATTTAAACTAGTGTCAATTTCATGAGTTTCAATAACCATAATTGAATGAGTTGCTTACCTGCCTGACTCATTTAGAACCTTAAGTCACTAATTTGCCTCTCAAGCCCCACCTGTATCCCCGCTCTCATCCTCTCTGCTGCCCCACCTCAATTGCTATAGACTTCTACAGCCAAAAAGTGCTTTGTTTTGTGATTCTCCCATTCTCTTTCAGTCTGTGAGCTTTATTGGTGCTTTTCTTCACTGTGGGTTAGTAAAAGAGTGAAGGCTCCAGGCTGAGCCCTTTGGCAAGCAGAGGGAGGGAAGGGAGGCAGGGAAAATTCTACTATGTACAAACCCTAGTGCTGACAAGTACTTATTTATGCTACCCAAATGACCAGCACCCAATAAGGTTCATCTGAATTTGATTTCCCAAAGTAGAAAAGAACTTACAGGAACAGATTGCTGGGAGCAGAGGTGTTCTTGGGGATGCCTCTAGAAGACAGCTAGCCACCTTCCTGTTTCCAAGTAGGGCACACTTAATAAATAATCTCATACAGGTGAATCTGGGTATTTAAAATTAAAACAAGAACAACAGTAACAACCACCACCACCCTAATGTCAATTTATTCCTGAACACAATTGCCCTCTACAGCATATACAACAAGTGGCCATCTACAATTACCTTGGAGACCTCCAGTGTAAGAACCCACTGCTTTCTGAGGCAGCTCATTCCAATCTTAACAATAATGATACTTTTGGCAAGGGCAGCTAGGTGGCACAGTGGATAGTGCGCCAGCCCTGGAGTCAGAGGACCTGAGTTCAAATGTGGCCTCAGACACTTACTAGCTCTGCAAACCTGGGCAAGGCATTTAACTACAATTGCCTCCAAAACAAACAAACAAAAAATAGTCTTGGCAGAATGGTGATTTAGGGTACCACTGTGTAGGACATAATTCTCTAAGGAATTTCAGTGGTCAGAGCCATTTAGCTCTTGTGTATCTTGTGTTTTCCTCTGCACCAGTGTTTCATACGCCTCTTCTAGCTTCCCAGAAAGGAGGGGTGGTTAGGAGTAATGTTAATTAGTCTAAGTTAATCAGGTTCCTCACTGTAGCTGCCAATGATGAGAAATGCTCATCGGAGAGTATGTTTGAGTCCCTCTCCTCTTCCCTTCCTCTCCCTCCACCCCATCCCTAAGGGTGATTTATTGAGGACTTACTAGGACAGAACTGTATTCTCACATCTGTAGTCAAATATAATTGATAATGAAGTTATATATACTTAATAACATGAGTAGGGAAATGGCAATAGGAAATAGCCCTGTAATTTCATTGATGTAGGGAACTACCAAAGGGCCAACCTCCCTCTCCCAGTGCTGTTATAGTACCTTCTCTGCAACTTCTAGTCTTACAGAGTTTATAGAGCAATGAGAGCTTAAGTGACTTTCCAGCTGTCACAAAACTAGTATGAATTAGAAGCCAAATTTGAATCCAGGTTTCCTGGCCCTGAGGCTCATTCTCTGCCCCCTACACTGTGGTACTTCTCATAATAACATAAATGATCAATAACATGGAAACTTGACACACAAGACAACTCATATAAATGACAGTGGTTGATGTTCCTTTCGTGTAAGACAACCAAAACTTGTATAGTGTTTTTTCTTATTATTGCTTTAAATATCTAATATCCATGAGCAGCATAGTTAACAATTTTTCCTGACATCAGGTACAATTTACTCCATATTATTCTTGTCCTCTGTGTGTGTGTGTGTCTCTCTCTCTGTGTCTCTGTCTCTGTGTGTCTCTCTGTGTGTCTCTGTCTCTGTGTCTCTGTCTCTCTCTGTCTGTCTCCTCTCTCTCTCTCTCTCTCTCTCTCTCTCTCTCTCTCTCTCTCTCTCTCTCTCTCTCTCCCTCTCCCCGAATGCTCTTTGCTCTCCTCATCTATGGTGCCTACCTCCCAGGATGTTTCCATTAGTCCCTGAACACTTTTTCCTTGTCCCCACCCAGAATGGGGAGGGGGGCACACTAGAGCCATGCTGAGTCCTAAAGGGCTTCAGGCACTGTAAACTCTAGGTAGTGAAACTATGTGAAATACAAGGGCAACAGTTACTCTGTACCCTTCCCCAGGCTAGCCCACAATAGCACTGAAAGGAGACAAGTGAGCTGAGAGGTTGGTGATGTATGATTAAAAGGGAAAAAGGGTACAGTAAAAATGGACTCTGGAGCCTTAATACCTGAGACTCTCCTTGGGGCAGAAGGAAGGCAAGAGAGGGAGTCAATCTGAGTTTGTCAGGGAAAGAAGAAGAGCAAAGAAGACTAGACTAAAAGAGGAGAGTCCACAGAACAGGTTCAGTCCTAGGGCTACACGAGGAGAACTTTTGTTAGATGATTATTAAAGGTCACTCATTCCTTCACCCTTTGTAGCTCCCAAAAAGAAACCTTCAGTATAGGAAGATATATTTAGCAAAATGGATATTACAGGTCAATTAGTCCAACCCCCTCATTTTACAGATGTGAAAACTGAGGCCTAGAGTGGTTGTAACTTTCTCAAGGTCACATAGGTTATAAGTGGCAAAGCCAGGATTCAAACACAGGTCTTTTCCCTCCAAACCCAGTGCTCTTTCCATGACACCACACTGCAAGCAAAGTGCAGCTAATCCCAGTCTGCTAACTGAATCCATGAATGAATGAGTCTGGGTGTATAGAGACCACCACGGTCCCTTTGGACCCAACGCACTTCCTCCCCAAGGTGCTATAAGATGATTAAATCTAGTTTACTTGCAACAGGGCAAGAATAAACAGAAGCTGTGTGGGGGGATATTTGGGTGATATGTGATTGTACATGCAGAAGTCGTTTAGAGAGAACATCTATCCTGTGGTTACATCATTAGCCCAGGCAGCTTCTCCAGAGAGGCAATGATATTGAGAAATCCACGGGGGGTAATACCGTTCATCTGGAGCCCTGCCTGCATACAGAGAGCTCTGTTGTCTAGTTATCATCACATTAATTTATCTCTGAGTTTATACCATCTACAGATGTGGTAACTAATGTTTGTCAGAAGCTCCTTGTTTCTCCTTGCTGTGTATTGTTAACAAGGCCAAGCTTAAAGGTCTCTGCTGGACTCAATTCACCTCTGCTTTTTGCTATTGGTTGCTATGCTATTACTAAACTCAATTTAGAATTTAGCTCTCTGAATCAAGCCTCCTGACCTTGCTCCACACAAACCCTACAGAAATGTGAAGACAACATTTTCTGTTTCCCATCTCTTGTTTCCAATCAGGTACAAATTTGTGAAAAATTAAGCATTAGAGATGAAACTGTCTGAGCTTTGACTTGATCCAAAGGTTAATTGTTTTGGAAAGTTTTCAAAGACTATACTTTGCTTTCATGAGAGTGGAACTCAGATGTATTGGGTAAAATAAAATGAAATAATCTTCAAATATAGGAAAGTGTTATGTTGTAAAAGAACACTGGGCTCAGAGTGGGTCACCGCCCCTCCCACTTTACAGGGGAGGAAATGGAAGCTCAGAGAAGAGAAATAACTTGCCCAATGTTCTAGAAAAAGCTGTATAAAGTCAGTCACTGCCTCCTTTCACTCCCTCCTCAACCTCTCAACCTAAATTGCTCTCTCCAAAGTTACTAATGGACTCATAACTGCCAAATCTGACCTTTTTTCTCAGTCCTAATTCTTTCCCACTTGTCTGCTGTATTTAATACTGTTGACCACTTTCTCCTGGACATTTTTTCCTTTCTGTGTTTTCATGACACTGTTCTCTCCTGGTTGTCTCCCTAACAAGTTCCTTGCTGGAGGTCACATCCCTTGGCTAATGGTATTCACTTCTGTCCTGGAACCTTTTCTCTATGCTCTCTTGGCAATATCACCAGCTCCTTTTGGTTTAAATATTATTTCTATGAAGATGATCTATGATTTTATATATTTAGCCCCAGGACATCTCTCTTGAGCCCCACATCTGTATCACAAATTACTTACTAGACATTTCAAAATGGATTCCTGGACACATCACAAACTCAACATGCCTAAAATTTAACTCATTTCCATCCCCTCCTCACTCGCTTTTCTTCCAAACCTCCATATTTCTAACAAAGGCACTACTATTCTTCCAATGTTCCAGACTTATAATCTCAGACCTTTACTTTCTCTCAACCCACATGACCAATCAGTTGCTAAATTTTGCCATTTCTACTTCTACAACATTTCTCAAATCTAACTCCTTTTCTTGACTCACACAACTACCATTTTAGTTACCTACTCCCTGGATTATTACAGTAGTTTCCTATATGGTCTCCTTGTTTCAAGTCTTTCCCCCTTCAAATCCATCCTTCATACTATTGCCAAAATGATTTTCTTTAAGCATGAATCTAACCATCTCCTCAGTCTCGGCTCCCTTTTGCCTCTAGGATAAAATATAAACTCATGTTCAGTTTTTAAATCCCTTCACAACCTGGCCCTAACCTATATTTCCAGAGTTATTGGAAATTATTTCCCCTCCCATACTCATCAGACCAGTCATTTGGATTTCCCTCTGTTCCTCACATATGCACTCCATCTCTAGAAATTCCATCTCCTTTCTCAGTGCCTTTCAATGTGCCACCTCCCATACCTAGAATAGACTCTATCTTAGTCTATGCTTCAGAGAATCTCTCTCTTCTTTCAAGAGGCATCTCAAGCAATATCTTCTCCATAATGTGTTTTCTGATTGCCCCAACTGCTGGTTTCCTTCCTCCCAAACTATCTTGCAGTTAACTATTTTGTATTTATTTATTTTTATATTTATTCTGTGTTTTCTTACTTAAGTACTTCTAATCCTTATTAGAAGGAAAATTCCATGAAAGTGGGAAGCATTTCATTCATTGGTGTTTTTTTTCTTTTCCTAGCACCTAGGACAGCTCCTGGCTCATAATAGGCACTTATAAATACTTATTGACTGGTTGATTGATGGTCTCATTGCTAAGTAGTAAGTAGTAAAATAAAGCCAAGTTGAAAACTCATGTTTTCTGACTCCTGGTTCAATGATCTTACTACCACGACATTCTGAAGCTCAGCGTCTCTATCAATAAAATGAGGTAGGGGATAAGGAAAGAAGAGCAGGTTTTAAGGTCCTTTCTAGTTCAAAGCTTCTGTGGTTCTAGAAAGGTGTCAATGGTATGTAATCCGTGGCAAGGGTGATCTTATTTACAAGCAGAGTAAACAGTCATTTAAAAAGTCCAAGGAAGATCTTACTGTCCCTCCACACCCACTCTGATGAAATCCTACCGTTAGACATTCACTCCTTTGGATTAGCTACCTATTCCTTTTAAACACTCTTGATGCAATAAACCATCAGCCATTATACATACCTTTGTATAGATTAGCTTGACCAGATGCTCTCATTGTAACTGAATGGCATCAGCTTTCCTAAGGCCATGGGAGATTTGAAGGGATAAGAGGAAGAGTAATTACGAATTTCAGAGAAAGCCTAGGTGATCTATGGTAGCAAGAAGATTTCAGCCAGTGGGTCTCAAAAATGCTTCTTGCTTAAAGCACAGAATTATTCTTTGCTGAGGAATCCTGGCACTTCCTCTGGAGACTTGTGCAAGCTGATGGCAAGTTTAAGTTCTATACATTAGGAGGAGACTTTCTCATGCAAACTTAAGTGTAAGTTCCATACACATTCCTGCATACCTAGAGAACTCTTAGCACATCATTTGAAAACTACTGTTCTGAATGGTCAGACAACAGCATGGAGACCCTGGCATCTAAGATAACAAAGAGTTGGAGAGAGTATAGAAGGAGAAATGAGAGGACACCAGAGGCATATTTGGCCTACTTTACAACTCTCCTTAGGGAACTGGGAATAAGGGAACTCCTCCTTTGAGTCCTTTATTGGTTTTTTTCCCTTTGTTCTTCAGGAAAAGAGAGAATCAATGAATTTTGGAGCTGGAAAGTACTCTAGAGATCAACTAGTCTAGGAGATCTTAACTTTACATCTGTGATTTTTTTAAAAGAACATTTGATAACTATTTCAATGTAATTGGTTTCCTTTGTAATCCTATGAATTTTGTTGAACGCATTTAAAAACATTATTCTGAGAAGAGTTTCATGGGCTTACTCATCATTATCACCTAGCAACCCAGCACATGGTAAGTGCTCAATAAATTGGTTGAGTTGAACACCTCCTTTCCTCTTAGAGGTTCAAAATACTTTAAATTTGAATTCTGCTACCTGGGCAGCACTGGTTTACCTTTTCTTTTTTTGTACCTATCAATAAGTAAATAAACTGCAAGTAATTTGACCTTTTCTCAGGAGATGTTCAGACCATTCATCTTACTGCTTTCTCTCTCTCTCTGTGGAGAGATGACATGATATACAGGAAATTGGTTTTGATGTCACAAATCCTGGGTTCAAATTCTGATTCTGGCACTAGCTCTGTGGCACCAGGCAAATCACCTAATGTATCTGAGTCTCATTTTTCTAATCTTTAAAATGGGAATAATAATAATAACTTGTGTTCTTCCAGAAAAGCTCCAAGTTCAGCCCATGATGGAAAACTGTCCAAGGACAAGTTTACAGAAGCTTACCACCAGGTTGGCCAGAGGGTGATGTATTTTCCAGCAACAGTACATCTCAAAGACCATCAAGTAAGTCAGAGAAGGATTGCAGTCAGTCGATAGAGTCCATAATGAAAAAACATTACAAATCCTAGACAAATCCTAATATGTGTACTAGCAACTTCAGAGAATTGTTAAGAAGAAATATTTTGTTAGCTTAAAAGTGCTTTAAAAGTTCAGTTATCATCAAAAGACATTTTCACATTTAGCAAAGATTGGCAGAGGGCCAGATTGGGAATTCAAGGCAGGTCCTTCCCTGCCTTGCTGGCCACTCACTTGATGACTTTCATACATTCTTCCATTCATTCAATAAGAATTGACTATGTTCCAGGTGCCAAGGAAACAGAGGAAAAAATAAAACAGTCCCTGTCCTCAAGTTGCTTATTTTGTTAGGGCAGAGGTCCTAAACCAAGGGCCTGTGAACTTCTTTTGAAAAATATTTTGATTACTTTATTTCCATATTATTGGTTTCTTTAGTCAATTCTCTCTGTATTTTAATTTATGAATTTAAAAACAATCCTTTGAGAAGGGGTCTATAGGCTTCACCAGACTGGCAGAGGGGTTCATACCACATTAAAAAAGGGGAACTGAACTAGGGGAAAACAACAGGTACACAGATGCTTGAATATAAACACCATAAGCAAAAAATGATTTCAGTGTGTGGGGGTTGGGGTATCAGGGCACCTACAAGTAGGGACTCATGAAAAGCCTCTCATAGGGCATGGCACTTAAGCTGAGCCTTTGGGGAAGTTAAGGAGCCTTGGGCAAAGAAGCCTGATAGTGTTTGTTGGACATGTGCAGGGAGGTGGGGAGCAGGAAGGCAGAGAACTTTACACAATAGTCATTACCTCTCTACCTTTCAGGACTGAGTAGATGTGCTTGGCCTGTGAGCCAGGCTAGTCCATCTGGACAAGGTCTACAGTTCATCTTTCACCATCCTCTTCATTTGAAAATTCTGCTTTTGTAAGTGGTCACGCACTATTACATGGGTATGTTCACTCAGGTATTCAACAAATATCATTCAATGCTGATAAATAGTATCCTTTGGTTCACTAGCCACTATTTGAAGAGTCTTTTACTGTTTGCTTTCAGCCTTGGAAATCAGCCCCAAATCCTGGCTTCTGGTAAAGCCACTCAGTGACATATCCCCTCCTTAACCTGGGTGCTCTGTAATAGCAATTTCCTCACAACTATGCGAGTAGTTGTGCTCTACCTGCATCTGTACCTGTACCTAGCAGCCATCTTCAGGGTACTGTAAGCTACAACACACATACAGTCCAGTGGAGACTCTAAAAGAGAAATCTGCTCAATAGCCAGAGATTTTGGTCAGCAATAGAAAGCAGAAATTTGGGCCAGAATTCCAAACCTATGGAGCCCAGTGGCTTTCCTGGGCCTCTCTGACTGAATTGTTTAGTACCATGACATATTGGGAAAGCTTTTTAAGCTTTTATCATTTTCTTCTCCCTTCAGCATTATAATAGTCAGGGTTGCCTCAAGTCCATCAACAGATAACAGAAAGAAGTGTACTAAACCCTAGCATAGAAAGAATACTCAAGAAAGGTACTACAAAATTTAGCTTAAGTAGACATTGCCCCCTTTTCTTCATATGGAAAGGTCTGGTTAATAAGCAGAGTATGGTGCCTCTTGTGACCTTTTGGAATTTCTTTGGTCTGATGCCCATTCCACTCCCTGTGGGATAAGCCTGTTATACCCGTATGCAACCAGGAAGCCAAGGTCATTATGTCCAGAGGCTATCAGGAAGATGCATCAAAGGATGCTTGTCTTGAGCCTTAGATCCCTGGGCCAATCAAGTCCAGGAGACTAGCCTAATCCAGTGGTGAAAAGGGGACTGGAAACTCTGGTAGGTAGTGATCGTACTGCAAGAGCACACTCCCTCATTTTATGAACTAAGTGCCCCAGGTTCCTAGCTCTTTATTTCAAAAAAAAAATTATTTTTTGATGAGGCAGTTGGGTTTAAGCCTAGTTCTTTATAAGCAAATGCTTGACCTATTTTTCCATGTAAAAAATGAATTTGTTATTTTGTTCATCAGAGTTCTTAAGTCTTTCACATTTGTTCATTTTCACTATGTTATTAGAACATAGATTCTCCTGGTTCTGCTCACTTCACTTTGCATCAGTTCATACAAGTCTTCCAGGTTTCTCTGAAACTGTCATTTTTGTCATTTCTTCCAAAACAATAGCATTCCATTATATTCATATAAAAATAAAATATTGATGTAGTCAATGTGGGAATTTGTTTTGCTTTACTATTCATATTTGTTACAAAGGTTTTGCTTTTCTTTTTTCCCATGGTGGGGGGAGGTGTAAGAGAGAGAAAACAAACTGAAAAAAAAATTTAATTCAAAATAAAATTAATTTCTTTCTGTTAAAAGAACATCTACATTCAGGCAGAATGAAATAGGAAATTGATGCAGTAATCTGGATACTTCTGTCAGGAATTTGAGATGTTGTAGGGCAGAGAAGGGCGAAGGGAGAAATAACCTGTCCTAGAGGGAAAACAGCTGCCTATAGTTCCCCAGGGTTACTTAAGAGCTGCAGGAAGTAACTGAAGGATTGTTGTTGATCAACTGGGAAGCTCAGAAACTGATCTAGGGGCAGTGATGAGAAAAGAGGAAGAGGAGAGCTAGGGATTATTGTAAGAATAGTCCTGGTTGTGTAGTGAGGCTGAGATTGAGAAAGTAGTGTGTTGGGTGAATAAGCTCTCAAATGATACCCAGGCATTTAGGAGATGGAGTGAGTTAGTGTGTGGCAGGGCAAGGAGTAGGACTTCAGAATTTTACCACTAAGTGATTACCGAGGGAGACCTTTTCCAACTCTGTTATTCAGTAAGATCAGAATGTGTGTGTGTATGATTGCTGTTCAGTTGTTCTCAGTTGTGTACAACTCTGCATGACGCCATTTGGGCTTTTCTTTGCAACCTTGGTGGAATGGCTTGCCATTTCCTTCTCCAGCTCACTTTACAAATGAATAAACTGAAGTAAATGGGGTTAAGTGACTTGTTCAGGATCACACAGCTAGTAAGTATCTAAGGCCAGATTTGAACTCAGGAAGAGGAATCTTCCTGACTCCAGGCCCAGCACTGTATTTATTATACCATCTAGCTGATTTTATATAATATATATGTATATGTACATGTATGTGTGTATATGTGTATATATACATATATACAAATGTGTATATATAGTATATGTACACACACATACATACATGCATGTACATATACTATATATACACATTTGTATATATGTATATGTACATGTATGTGTGTATATGTGTATATATACATATATACAAATGTGTATATATAGTATATGTACATGCATGTATGTATGTGTGTGTATGCTAGAGAAAGAATATATATGTGTATATATATATATATATGCATATGTATAGCATAGTGTAATTAAACCATTTGTTTATCTCTTAGTTTCTCCAATTTTTTTTTCAGGAGGAGACTACCCCAGTGAGGTTGAATTGAGTCGAGTTGAGAGCAGGAGATGAGAAGAGTGGGAAGGAGAAAGATCCAGGTTGTCATCTCTACTAGATCAAACTGTCTGGACAATTATCAAGTCTCTATTTCACTTTGGATTGGGTGAATAAATTGAGAAAACTACTGCACTCACTGACAACCTTGAACCCCTGAATCCTGCTAAACAGCTAAAATGTGTAGCAAATGCGCCTGGAGAGCTTGCAGTGGAGTCTAGATGACCACTTATTGAGCATGTCAAAGGAGATTTATGATTCAGGGAAGGGTAGGATTAAATTACCTCTGAGCCTGGCTCTTTTGGGGATGGGGGGCAGAGGCCTATGATTCCAGAGAAGGGATTCAATGAAAAAAAGAGAAACTAAGCTCTTCTTCACTTTACCTGTATACTATAGACATGAAGGCAAAAATGATCATCCCTAACTCTTTGAAACTTGTCCGTGGGCCCTATCTCTCCTCTGATCATTTTTCTTGAATGTGTCACTTTGTTCAGGAAAACCTCCCTTATTTAACCTATCCATACTCTTATCACTCCTTGCCAATTGTTTATTGAATTCATATTTTGTTAGGCTGCATGTGCTCCTTTCTGATCATTCTCAGATTGCATCATTTGCTTAGCACAGAATTCTGACCATCACAGGCATTCTACGTGTTAGCTAACTAGCTATGTCATTCACCTTGCTTTGTTGCTGAATTACTATGAGAATAATTGTTTGACATCTATGATATGAGAAAGAAGTGAGGGGTTTGGTCATAGAGAACTTTTAAAATTTGACCTCAGATACTAATGTCATGCAAGACCAACTCTAGTGTAGTATCATGGGGGAAAACAATAGTAACAACAATGGAACTGGGTTCTAGTTCTGTTTCTGCCACTTACTCCCAGTGTGATCTTGGAAAATCCCCCTAAACCCTCTGGGCCTTGGTCTCTCTTTCTGTAAAATAAGAGGCTAGACTAGATGATCCAAAGGCTTCTTCAAGTTCTAACATTATGTCACCTTGATTAATTCAACTAGAAAAATTAGTGGTGGGATTGGGAGAAGGGGGGGTGTTGCAGTAGGAAGAAACTCTAAATGTTTGATTGGTATCACATACAGGAAGCCAAAGTTTTATATCAGAAGCTGTCAGGCTTATCATGCCAACAATGTCCTGGGGAAATTATACCTCAGTGTTTTAATAATCATTCTCTGTGGATTCAATGATTTATAATTGTTCTGTTCCAGGGCAGAATATAAATTTTATTATCATGCAATAAACAAGCTGTATGGTTTTTCCTTCCCTGGGCAATGGATGCCTCCCTGTATTAAAATGCACAGATGGTTCAAATGACATGAAAAAAAATCCTGGTGACACAGCTGACTGCTCTTGAGGACTTCTCCAAATATTGAGCAATTTCTATTTAATAAATGTGTTGCTAATGTGTGCTCCAGTGCCCTTTAGATATTTTACCTCATTAATATGCTGTAAACATTTCACTACTGCATCAGGACACAGAAAAACAAAGTTCTCCATAGAAATGTCTGTCGACACTGACCAAGCCATTGAGAACTTTGGAATCCAATTGGCCACTGCCAGGATGACCTAGGGGCTAAGGTAGAGATGAGTATAATGTTGAGGAGGATCTAAGGTGTTGGAGGATGTCAGATTAGGAGTACGAGTCAGGAAAACATAGTGAAAGGGGAAACATCTGAAGTAAGCACTATGATGTTTTGACAGCTGAAATGGCTTTTATTGGTGAAAGTGGGTAGAAAAAATGTAGTGATACTTTCATTTCCTTTGAGCTCACCTGTATGGTAATCCTGGGCATTCATGATTCACACTGTTTATAAGCATTATAAATCCAGTGAATGTTCCCTTACTTACACATAGACCAAATCTCCCTCCATGGAAAGAATAAATGGGAATAACATAAAATCTGGGAAACAAACCAAAGGGGAAAAATCTGTCTACATTTAATATAGTAACTTTTCTGATAGGGCCCCCTGGGGCATGAAGACCCCAGGTTAGCCTTGGAGCAACATTTCTCTGGCAGTTATTAAATACCTGCTATGTAACTGAAACAATCCCTATTTGCAAGGATCTTGATTTAATTTAGTACGACTCTTTCTAGAAAAAGCCATATTGGCTCTCAGCAGTCCCATTATGTGGTGCTTATATTAAAAAGAAGCATCCCAATTTCCTTATCTTTCAACAAAATTCCAATCCTTCTTTTTCAGATGCTCTTTACCTCCAAAACTTAAGCAACACCTCCTCCATGCACTCTTCACTAATTTTCCTTACCCAAGCCTTCCATCACTATTCATCCTGGCACATCCTCAGCATTTGCTGGTATGTTCTGCATTGCTTTATTTTCTACAGATATAAATAGATTTTATGAAATGGATCCATTCTAGCAAGAATAGACTAAGAAGAAAGATTCTACATGTTGAACCATTTCGAAAACGGGGAGAGGTATTTGTGTGTAATACTTCCTATCCCAGTGGACCACTGGGTTCCACTGGGAACTACCGGGCTGGTTCCTTTCGGAAGTACTCTTTCCACTTTAAGCAAAGAGATATGTAGCAGTGATGAGTGAGCCCATTTTGGCAAATAAGAATTAATGAGACTGGGTTTCATAGGGTTCTCCAGGGCCCCACCACATCCAGTCTTTTTCCTCGTTATTCTGTGAGCTTCTTAAAGGCAGGTACTCTTCTTTGTCTTTCTTTTTTCCCTAGAGCTTAGCACAATGACTGGCAATTTTTAGGAGCTCAATAAGTGCCTATGGGCAGCTTGCTGGCACAGTGGATAGAGTACTTGTCTGGGAGTCAAGAAGATTCCTCTTCCTAAGTTCAAATCTGGCCTCAGACACTTGCTAGCTGTTTGACCCTGGGCAAGTCACTTAATGCTGTTTTCCTCGGTTTCCTCATCTATAAAATGAGCTAGAGAAGGAAATGGCAAACCACTTGCCAAGACACCCTCAAATGGGGTCACAAAGAGTCACACAACTCAACAACAACAAAATAAGTGCTTACTGCCTGATTGACTGACTGACTTCTGGCTAGCTCCAGTACAGGGACTTAAAGTTGGGAGCCAGAAAGTCTACAGCTGGAATCCCACAAATTTGCAAGTGTAATTTGTCCCTTGTTTTCACCGGGTTCTTTAAGTTCAGAGATCTTCAGATTGCATTGGTGTTTGTCAGGATGTGCTGCACATGTTTCCTTTGTATGTGTTTTTTGTTCCTTCCTCCTGTTTTTGTGTTTGTTACTTTTCCCATCAGACCTCAAGCTCTGGCACTGGCACCAGCGACTAGAATGATGATCTGAGCCCAGCAGATGATTACTGACTGACAGAACTGAATATTTTCATTTGTCTTGACATTTCACACATGATATCAGCTTGCTCTCAGCAACAGAACTAAATCTGCCTTTCTCAATCTCGCAAGGGAAAGCTTGCTGCCTGAAAGAAGAAATGTCAGAAAAATCAAGAGAGCATTCACACAATCATAGCAAAAGTGGTTTTCTTGGCCACCAATTCTTTGGGTGGGCCCCTTAAAGAAGAAGTCTGGGATGTAAATGATGGCTTCTTCATTCGGAGGAGAGAGGATTTTAGGGCCTGAAGTAGGCAAAAGGGATACTAAATGCAAAAATGAGGGCAGAAAATTCTAAGTATGATAAATAAATCTCCTTTCTTCATAGGACATACTCATCTTTTTAGAGTCTTGCATATTTATCTGAACTTTCCCATTCCATGAAAATTGATCTTCTCCAAATATCTATGAGGCAGTTAGCTGAATTAATGAGGGTTCCTGGCATCCCACACATCAGTACAGCAGGCATCACATAAACTGCTCATAAGAACACTTATGTAAAGCAGCCAAATCTCTTCACAGGTGGAAGTATTTTCTTGGAACAAGAAAGACAGGAAAATACAGGTGAGAAAATAATTCTAAAAAGCGTTGGAGAAAATATGTCATCCCTGAGCTGTGAGTGTGGCTAAATGAGCTAGTGCCAAAGGGAACATAGGTGATAACTGCTTCTCATGAAGCTCCCAGAATAGCTGCTTAACATCTATGGGATGTTGGACAAGTCATTTAAGGTTCCTAGGCCTCAGTTCCCTCATCTGTTAACAAACAAACAAACAAACAACAGGGTTGGGGGGGGGGTGCTGCATATAGCATCTGAGGTCCCTTCCAATTCCAGAGCTATGAACTAATGCTTTCCCCCGACCATATCTTCTAGGCCCTCAGCTGGCTGAAAAGTGCGCCCTGCTCCCTGCTCATCAGCTCAGGGAGGCTTCAAGGTAAGGAAGAACAAGGGAAGAGAAAGATCAAGAACAGAATGCTGCTGCAGAGCTTTTTTTCAGTGGAATTAGAGTCAGAATAATTAATAAAATAAGTCCACTTGAAGAGAGGAAGTTGATACTTCATACAAACATTTTCTAAAGTAACTATTTTATCCCTTTCCAAGTTTCTCTTCTAAACCCTCTCATGAGGTTTAGCTACAGAATAATTCCCTTTCTACTAATTAGGGCCAACAATTTGGTTTTAATCTGTCAATTTTCTGACTTATTTGAGTAAAGTGAATAGCCACACACAGAGAAAAAGTTTGGAAGGGGACATAAGGCAAATGAGATGTTGTGTCAATCCCCTCCCCTCCCATGAAAGCCTGGCAGGAAGATTATGGACAGGAGTGGATGGGTCATGATCTGTACCATTGGAAGGAGTACCCACTTTAATGTGATCAAAGATCCATCAGGGTCTCAAAACAAATAGTTCTGTTTGTGATTTGATGTAGGATGATGTCACTTATTTTGTTTCCTTGTTTAGTGGACCCATATTTGGTCACTTGCTTGCTTTCTCCATTAATTATATCTCCTAGAAGGCTTTGGAGCAAAGAATACATGAGTCTCCAAATGACTTTCTAGGGATAGCATAGATATGATTGTGCAAATAGACTACGAGGGCAAAAGCCAGAGAGATTTGCACCACCCCCTTTTCTCACCTGTCAGAATTTTGCATTGAGCACAAGAATTTCCATTTATTTCATCCTGTATGTAGAAGGAATGGTTGGAATAGGAGTCATTGAAAGAGAAGTTCTGCCCTGGTGTATGCAGGAAATTGGAGTGATTGCCACCTCCAAAATATACATTTCTGTTGCATTTTTTTAATACTTTGATTGAATTGCTTGTTAAGGTAAACAACCTTGAACAGAGGTTTTGATAGGCACAACATTTGAGGAAGAAATGGAAAAGGCACAACTAGCCAAAGCAAGATATGAGTAATTAACTGAATGATTCTTAACACCTAGATAAAAAGATGTCAGAATGAGATAGCAGTATGAGTGGAGGTGTGCAGTTGATTGACAATGATCCCCTATCCAGAGAGGGGACCACATGTTATTACACACTATTAAATTTGATACTTTTTGTTGACAATGTTTTTATGTATAGAATAAAAATAATTTTTAAACTACAAAGGAAATATCATTTGGAACATGGAGGACTTTTTTTTTTTTCGGTGAGGCAATTGGAGTTAAGTGACTTGCCCAGAATCACACAGCTAGTAAGTATTATATGTCTGAGGCCTGATTGGAACTCAGGTCTTCCTGACTCCAGGGCCGGTGCTCTTATCCACCGTGCCATCTAGCTGCCCCATGGGGGACATTTTTGGGTTGAAATTATGTGGCTTTACATCCCAGCACTACCAGATAATTGCCAACACTACCCTTCACTTAATTTTATATAAATCTAAATTAAGGCTAGCATTTAAGGTTAATTCAGATATTAGAAATAAATAAAAACATAGAATCTACAATGAGAGAGGACTATTGAGTCAAATGGCTTTTCTTTATAGAGAAAAGGTCTAATGACTTACATAAATTTACATACAAAATAGATAGCAAAGTGGGCAGAAATTTCACTTGTATATTCTTTTCTCTTGACCATATTGTTTCTTTTGTAAGTAATAGCAAAAGCTTGAGAAAATCCAAACTGTAATCTATATGTCTATAATTGAAATTTTTAAAATATTGAATTTTCCACGAATTGATTGATCACATTGCAAAAATGCACACAGAGAAAACTCATTTAGAGTCTCTTTAACATGGGAAATTGGGGGATTAAAGACCATAAAAATATAATAAGCATGTAATAACAAGCCAGAAAATTTAGTGAAAGGTAGATAGACCCATATCAAGGGAAATGGTAACTAGGTACCAGAAGAAAGATACATTCCTGACTGAAATAATTCTGAGGCAGTTGTACATAAAACATGGAATATAGCCAGGAGGAGATTTTCATTTTTCTAATGACCTTAAATTTTTTTTTTAAATTGTGGCTTTAGGCTCTTCTATGGTAAACGAAAAATGCATTATTATAATATTATTACCCATAAATCTTGCTTCTTGGAGTCAGGAAGGACATCAGTAGGACAAGTTACTCTCCATAAAGATTTTGCAAATAGAGGGATATTTCCCGACCTATTCCACTCTGCCATGTGTCCTAATTCATTAGGGTTTTGTCTTCTGTGGCACAGGCATTTATAACTCAAAATACCAGATTTCACCCTAATTATTAGGATGTGTGTGGCATCAATAATTTTATTGTCTCATTTCTAAGAATGGAGTCAGGGATGTGGAGGGAATGCATTAGCCCACCTCCTTCCAAAAATGAAGAGTCTTCTATCCCCACGGCTCCTTCCCCTCTGTGCTCTACTCTGTGGCCCTATTCATCTTACTGCATGGTGGAAATAATGGCAGGAAAGGAATGTTGCTGCATTCATCTCCCTTCTCTTTACTTCTCCAAACCTTAATTCAAGCTAAAAGTGACTTCTCCCTCCTTTGTTTTTCTATCTCCCTTTGTTCATACCTCTCTCATTTACTTTCACATACTGTTATTATCATAGTTACATGACTACATGTCTTATCTCTCCTACTAGACTTAAGCCCCAGAGACTTAAACTTATTCTTTGTTAGAGATCCCACAGTCCTTTGTGTATAATAGTTGCTTAATAAAAACTTGTTGAGTGAATAAACTTGCAAACCTTAAATCACTATATAAATGTGGATATTTATTACTACTAATAATAAGGAAACTATCTCAGGTGTATGCAGGCTAGGGAAAGGGATTTCATATGGGAAAATGTTCCATCTCTATGTACCTACTGCTCCTTTCTTATTTTTTTTTAGGCAATTAGCACATTATGTTGCATATGACCTAGAAAATTCATAAGCAAAGACATGATCTTATGTTGTCTCTTTATATACAATTACCAAGAAACAATTCTTTGTCATCAAGTCTTCTATTTGACAGTCATTATGCTAGGTGGCACATTAAAGGCACATAAAAGCTCTCAGGCAGCTTTTATTTCATATAGGCAGGGAATAATTGTTCCCAGCAATGTAAATACATAAGTGTTAATGTAAGAAAGCTGGAGGAATTTTTGTACATTTGCCAGCCAAAGGATTCTTGGCAATTAGGTTCAGAGTGATATATACACACATACACAATATACATATATGTATTACAATATGTATAAACACATGTACACATGTATATTATATACCTATCGTGTGTACTATAAAATGCATGCACGTGCAATATATACGTACATGTATATTATATATATTATGCACATATTGCATGTATCACATATGTAGATGGGAGAATGTAAAAATATTTTATTGCATGTAATATATATGTATGTACATGTGTGTATATTCAGGTTTCAGCTCCTCTACCTAGCTTTTTTTTTTTTTGCACGAGTGGAAATTATATATAGTACCAAAATGTGTTAGAGCTGGAAGGGACCTTAGAAACCATCCAGTCCAACCCCATTCTTTCACAGATACAAATGATGAGGCTCACGTGCAGTGACTTGCACAAAATCACGTTATTATTTAGGGGCAAGGCCACTACAAATAAGCTTCACTAGCTTCCTATTTCCTCTAGGATCAAATACAAAGTCATATGGCATTTAAAGCCCTTCACATTTTGGCTTCAACCTACCTTTAGGGTGCACTCTCTTTCATGGACTCTCTGGTTTGGCCAAACTGGCCTTCTTAATGTTCCTCTCACATAACTTTCCATCTTCTACCTCTATTCCTTTGCAGGGCTGCTTTTCATTGCTGGAAGGAATTGGCCACTCATGCCTACCTCTTAGAATCTCTACTCTCCTTCAAGGCTTAGCTCAAGCACCTAAATGAGGCATTTTCTGACTCCCCTAACTCCTATACCAATACCTTGCCTTCCTTACCCTCCTCCCCCAGTTCTTTGTATCTGTATTTTTTCGTAGTCACATTAATGTACCTGTTGTTTTCCCCCCAATATAAATAAGCTCCTTGAGGACAGGGACTGTTTGATTTTTGTCTTCAAATCCCAGAAGCTAGCAGGGTACTTGGTATACAACAGGCTTTGATAAGTATCTGTCGATTCTGTTGATGATGAATGATGATGTAGGAGGTAGAACTAGGAATCCTAGCTTCCTGCCTCACAGTTATGATCTTAGTACTTTCTACTCTCACCCCTCCCACCAAAGATAAAAGAACTTATGGAAGGGCAGTACGGAACAGTACAAAGGGCACTGGTTCTGAAGTCAAAAGACCTGGGTTTGAATCCTGCCCCTAACCTCTACTACTTGCCACCTTGGGTAAGTCCTTTAACCTCAGTGGGACTCAGTTTCCTTATCTGTAAAATGAAATTGAACTAGATTAGAATCTGTTGCCTTTAGCTGTACATCTATAATCCTCTAAATAAAGAATGAGAGTTTAGCTAATGATAGAAGTCCTGCTCTAAGTCATAAGAACACATTTTCTTAGCCAATTCTTATTTGGGGAAATGAAATTTTCTTGAAGCTAAGATCTTCATATAAGTGGAGGATAAGAGCTACGGGAAAATGTTGGGTCAAGTGTGAAATAACCTGCTTTAACATGGCAAGCAATTCTCAATGTCCTTGCCAGGAGTGATTTCACCAGCTGCTGTTTCTATTCTCTACTTCACCCCTCAGGGTTGGCACAAGACACAGTCACACTGTGCCCACACTTCTCCTTAAAGTGCCACTTTGTCTGATCAAGAGGCAGTGGTCAAACCAACCATGTGCTGACCTCTGACTTTGGGGAATTGCATTCAGAACATATGGCCCCCCTCAAATTTGTAAACTGAAGTGAAAGGCATCATCTAATTTGAAATATCACAAATGGCATCATGTTTAAAGTGGGTTCCTAATTCAATTCAATTCCACAGACACCTTTTACTAAGGACCTATTATGCTCAAGGTACAATGCTAGGCAGTGGGGTTTTAAAAAAAAATAGTTTCTTCATTTAAAAAACATAGATTCTAGAAAGATAAATATGACATCTAAGCACACAGGTAAGGCATATGCCAGTATATGAAGAAGACAAAGGAGAGATTAAAAAAATGTTCCAGAAAAAGTTGAGAAGGCTAACACTTTCACCAGAATCAGAGAATGATTCATAAAGAAATTACCATCTGAGCAGAACCGGGATGGAAGATAAGGATTCTGAAAGACAAAGAAGAAAAGGAAGTACACTTAAGTTGGGCATGAGGGTGGGGGGCAGCTTGTACATGTTCTGAGGTGGGAGAAGGCTGAAAGGGAACATAGAATGCATAAGGGAGAGTAATATGAAATAAAGCTTGAAAGGTAGAAGACAGATTTTGGAGGGTCACAAAAGCCAAAATAAGAGATTCAAATTTATTCAAGAGGCAAGTTGGTGCTTTTCAAGTCTTTTGAGCAGAGAAGAGACACAGATAGACAGCGTGGTCTTTCAGTGCAGGAAAATGTCACCACTACCAGAAATGTCACTAAGATATGAGTAAAAAGGAAAGCCATTCACATATGTTGTGAGAGGTTCTGGGAAATATCTTCTAACATCCTCTTGGCCAAAAGTATCTACCTAACAGGATTATTTGCTGAGGCCTATAACTCTATCATTAGGCAGTAATTCTTTTTGGTTAAGGTGACCATACTGCTTATCTATTTCATTTGTTTGACACAATTCCCATTGAATAGCTATCCAGTCCCAATATGAAAACCCACTATATGTCTGTCATCAGAGGTCCTCATCCTATCCTAACAGTTTTCTCATGTGTTAAATGAAGGTCCAGGGAAACATGACCTCTAGGGCCCTTCCATCCTGAAATTTATGAATATATTTAGATTTTAAAAATATTTTTCTGCAAAATATTTGTTTATTCTGATCTATTAAACAATTGATATAAAAGCACAACTTTTCCTAATGAATTATTTCACCGTTAGGGGGAAATGAATAAAATAGCACTAAGAAAAGGAAACAAAAGTTAACTGTTTGGTTATCAGAGTACAATGAGATGACATCTATATGAATTACTGTGTAATTTCTATCAGTTCCAAAAATGCTATCAAATGAATGAGGCATTAAAATCATTAAACATTACACAGCTTACACAGCTAAATAATCTTACTAGAGTTGATTAAGTCAGTAAAGCAAAGAACCATGGAATCATCAAATGAGTACCAAGATTGAGCCACAACCTTGTCTTTCTCTTCCTATGTCTTCCTCTGGATGTCTCCTTTGGAGTGCTTAAATAAGACTTGTTCAATTCAGGTAAATTTACCAAGCTTTTATTAAGTGTCTTACTATGTACCAGATTCAGTGCAAGCTTCTGACAGTGGAAACTGGTGTTGGGCTTACAAAAAAAATTTTTTTTAAATGGTCCTTGCCCTCAGGATACTTACAGTCTATTGGAGAAAAAAACACATGCATATTAGTAAACAGCAAATCTATACAACATAAATAAAAAGTAATATCTGGAGGAGCAATAATGTAGCAACTAAGGGGAATCAGGAAAGGTTTGAATAGGAGGTGGTACTTGAGCTGAGCTTTGAAGGGACCAAGGATTTCCTGGAGACAGAGGTGAGGAGCAGAACCTTCTAGGTACAAGGGGTCTACCTGTGCAAAAGCAGGAAGGTAGCAGATGAGCTGTCATGCATAGAGAATAGTAAGCAGGTCAGTTTGGAACATAGGGTATTTGAGGAAGAATAATATGTAGTCAGTCTAGAGAGACAGGTTAGAGCCAAATGGTGAAAGAGAATTCTGTATTTTATCCAATAGGGTAAACACAGAACCATTGATGCATCCAGAGCAAGTAGTAACATACTTATACCTGTATTTTAGGAATATTGAGGATATTACTAATATGGAGGATAGATGGAGGAGGCAAAGACACTTGAGATGGGGGAGATCAATTAGGTGACTCTCTCAATAGTCCAGGAAAGAGGTAACGAAGGCCTGAGTGCTGGCAACATGAGCAGAAAGAAGGGGAAAGTGAAAGTAGAATCAACAAAACTTGGCAATTAACCAGATGTGAGGTGTGGTGAGGAACAGTAAAGTGTTAAAGATGACTCTAATGATTCTATGAGCATGAATTACTAGAAGGATAGCAGTACCTTGGACAGAAATAGGAAAGCTGGGGAAGGGGAGTATTTAGGGTGAAATGTGATGTTGGTTTTGGATATGTCACTTTTGTGATATTGATGGGTCATTCAAGTAAAGATATTCATCAGGACTAACTCTTAGGAGAGAGATAAAGGCTAAATATGTAGATTTGTGAATTATTCTCAAAGAGGTGATAGTTGAACCTACGAAAACTGATGAGATGACCAAGAAAATAGAGAAAGAAAAGAACCCGAGACAGAGTGTACACCAATACACACAGAGTAGAGCATGAATGCTGATTCTACCAAAGAGACTGATAAAGAGCAGTCGGATAGTTAGGAGGACCAGGAGAAGAGCAGTTTCATGGAAACCCATGGAAACTCTCCTTAGTCTCTTTTGCTGATTCCCCCTCCAGGGAACTTCCACTAACCAAAGGTGTCCCATAGGGTTCTGTTATAGGCCCTCTTCTCTTCCTCCTCTATACTACTTCACTTGGTGATCTCATCAGCTCCCGTGGATTGAATTATTCTCTCTATATTGACTATTCTCAAATATGTCTATCCATCTCTAACCTCTCTGCTGACCTGTAGTCTTGTATCTCCAACTGCTTTTCAGAGATTTTAAATTGGATTCCAATAGACATCTTAAACTCCACATGTCCAAAACAAAAGCATTATCTTTTTCTCTAAGCTCTTTTCCTTTCCAAACTTCCTCATTACTGCTGAGAGCACCATCATCTTCCCAGGCTTGCAATGTAGGCATTATTCTTGTCTTTCATTGTCTCTCATACTCCATATCCAATCTGTTGCCAAGGCCTATCAATTTCACCTTTGCAACATCTCTCCAATATGCCCCCTCCTCTCTTCTGACTTAGCTACCATTCTGGTGCAGGACCTCATCACTTCACTCCTAAACAATTATAATAGCCACTGGTGGGTCTGCCTCTCTCAAGTCTCTCCCCTCTGTAATCCATCCTCCATTCAGCCATCAAAGCAATTTTCCTAAAGCAAAGGTCCAACCATGTCATATATACCCCCCCCCCAAACTCCAGTGCCTCTCACCTCTAGGATCAAATATAAAATCCTCTGGCACTCAAAGCCCTTTAAAACCTAACCCCTCATCCCACCCCTACCTTCCCACTCTATTCACACATTACTCCACAGCCCTGTCCACTACTGTTTCATCCAGTAACACTGGCCTCTTGGCTGTGTCACAAAGCAAGATACTCCATCTCTCAGCTCCTGACATTTTCCTTGGCTATCTCATATTCTTGGAAAATTCTGCCTCCTCATCCTTGCCTCCTGGCTTCAATGACTTCCTTCAAGTCCCAAATAAAATTCTACCTTCTATACAAAGCCTTTCCCAATCCCTTTTAATTCTAGTGTGTTCTCTCTGTTAAAGATGTCCTATTTATTTTGTTTATAATGTATTTGTTCATTTGTTTGCTTGCTTCCCCAACTAGATTTTGAGCTCTGTTGAGGTCAAGGACTATTTTTTTTTTTGTATCCTCAGCACTTAGCACAGTGCCTGGCACAGAGTAGGTACTTAAGGAAAATCATGCTGGGAATGGCATGAACCAATAATTCCTTCCTAGCTTTAGTCTAAAGTTACCACGCATCTTGAATTTTGTAGGATACTTCCTGAAATGTCAAAGCTACCTTGTCCCTCCTACAAGACATTCCTCATACCATTTAGTGTTATCTATCCTGGCACATCATTTCTAACACCATCCACAGTTTCTGAGACTCTCAACTTCATCTGAGCATCAAAGAATCATAGACCTTTTGTTATTTACATGTCCCAGTCTCCGAAACCACAGGTCTGATTGGGCTCTCCCATCTAGAGATCTTCATCTCTAAAAAGTATACAGGAATAACAGGGCCTGGTTTCTTTCCATTGTATCAGTAAGCCAGACAATTGGTTAAACTGTTTCATCAATACAACGCTACATGTACAATAGGGAATAAAGAAGTACAGACTTGCTTCTCAGGACAGATAAGTGGGTCTAGTTCATGTCTTGAAGCCAGGACACATGCCTGTATGCTATCTTTGCAGGATCCCCAAACTAGAGAACAGGTAATGAAAACTTAGGTTAGCCCAAAGCTGTACCACATAAGTCTGTCAGTTAATATCATAGGTGGGATTAAGCCTCTTGATGACCAGATCTCACCATAAATTTCTATACTACTTACCCATATCTGAAGCTTGATTCTCTTTTCATTTTTGAAGACGGTTTTTACTTTGAAGTCAATGCCAACAGTGCTGACGAATGCAGATGTGAAGGAATCATCTGCATAACGGAAGAGGAAAGAAGTTTTCCCCACACTGCTGTTCCCAATGATCAGCAATTTGAACATGTAATCAAAGTTCTGGTCCGAGGTGTCCTTCTGGCCATACCTGGAGTCCTGGGCAGAGGCCATCTGTGATTTAAAACAAAAGGGACTGTGAATGATCTGTTATAATACAAAAGACATAATAATAAACTCCTCACAGACTTCCCCAGCAGCAAACAGCACAGTACTCAGAAGGCAGCCCAAGAGGGATCCTTGTGTCTCAAAGATTCTAGTCTCCATGGCAATAATCCCTCAGTGTATCAGAAAACAGCGAAACTTTAAGGCTTTTTATTTGTTTGTTTATTTTTGCAGCTGTGCTGGTAGGTTGTTTTTGTTGTTGATGGTGGTTTTTACTGCTCAGTGCATGGAAGTCATTAGATCACCAAGGCCATGCCTACCCAGGTCACATGGAGAATAGGGATTTTCCAAGCCTGGTGAAGCGTGTAGACAAATAATCTAGGTAATTTAACTTCCCAGTCTTTCTATACCAGTATGTTTTTACCTGAATTATTTGGATGATGACTTCCACTCACCTTTCAAATCACTTGCGTAGCCAAAAGCATATCTATAATGTAACTATCTGAGCAAACACAAAAATTACATTAAAAGAGGGTCATCAAGTTAAAATTGGAAGAAACCTTTGAGGTCAACAGGTCTAGCTTTCCTCTACCTAATTTATAAGTGAGGAAACTGAGGGTTAGACAAATATCTTGCCCAAAACCACATATGGAGAGGATGACAGAAAAAAAAGAAAAGATTTAAAGCCACATCACCTGATTTCACATCAAGTGCTCCATAGGGAGATCCTAAGTTAGCATAACTATGTACTAGATGAGTCTATCAGTAAATGGTAGGAGTGGGATTGATATTCTTGCCTGTCAGATCTGACCATAAAGGAATGCCCTTTTCTAGTGATTCCAAATACACTGGCTAGCAAGTTATATGACAAACTACAGGGTTCGACGTTCTGAAGGTAAAAGCTTCTTGTATCAAACTTATGAAAAATGCCTTCAGTCCTACTTTGGTTGTTGTTATTGTTGAGTCCTTTCAGTCATGTCCAACTCTACATAACCCCATTTGGAGTTTTCTTGGTAAAGATCCTGAAGTGGTTTGTTATTTCCTTCTTCAGTTCATTTTACAGATGAGGAAACTGAGGCAAACAAGGTTAAGTGACTTGCCCAGGGTCACACAGCTAGCAAGTATCTAGGCTTGATTTGAACTCAGGATGATGTATCTTCCTGACTTCAGGCCTGGCACTCTATTTACTGTACCACCTAGCTGTTTCAGCCCTACATAGCTGCCAAATCTACCCAAGTTTGCTAACTGCCTTTGTATAGAGAAGATTCTCTCCAACACAATTTTTTAAAAAATCCCTTTGTGTCCTAGTTCTCAGATTGAGTATTTGCAAGTTTCTAAAAGTAGCTATGCAACTGGGAGAAACAAGGCATGACAAATTGAGTGAAGTTGCTACACTCCAGGCCACACCATCAATCTCTTTCCATATTCTGTCAGCTTAGGGATCCATGTAGAATATCTTTAGGTACCTTTGAAGAAAGGCTTGTCTTTAAGACCATCCCCTTCCAGGCCTTGCCTCAATCCCTGCCTTAATGCCAAAGGACTGCTCATTCTCAAGAAGTTACAAAAATACCATTCTGTCTATAACGGCATGGCCTAAGTTGGGACACTGCACTACAAATTATTGTACCTATTACTATTGAAAACCCTGCAAACTGTCAAGATTTGGGCATAAGAAGTCATACTGAAAGAATCACCTTCATTTATTAAGGGCAGATACACATATATGCAGAGGATAATGTTCTCCACACAGCAGCTGAGAAATTCTTACTGTTTTGTGATTGCATGTTTATGTCTGAGTCCATTCAAAATGTTCCTTTCAGAGAAGAAACACTGACGTTTTAATAAGCGCACCTGAAGAGCTGTGAATAATAGCTAACCCCATTTATTCCCGAGTATGTTTTCCATTGTTTTTGTTGTTTATTTCATTATTCACTCAATGAATATTTATGAAAATCCTGCATTATATGAGCAGAGCATTATGCTAGATATCAGAGGATAAGATACCATTCCTTCCGTCCCATGACAGCTTTACCTAGTAGGTAACATGACAAAAACAAGTAACTACAATGCACAAAAGCACAGAAGAAATTCATTAGAAATTTATGAAAAGGGAGCTATAAGAAGAACAAGGGGGCAATGGTCACTAAAAACAGGCAGGGGTAAGGAATGCCCTCTTGGACGAGGTGGCATTTAAGGGATGGGTAGAAATTCCATAGACAAAAAAAGGAAAAGGAAGTCATTCCAGGCATAAGAAAAGGCAGAGAATGAGGAAAGTGCAAGGTATGTTCAGAGGATAACAAATAATCCAGTTTGGTTGGAGTATAGAGTGAATGGAGGGAAGTAACAGGAGGTAAGTCTGGGCAGGTATAATTGTTGAGAGCCTCAGCTTCCGTACAAAAGAATTTGAATGTTATTCAGTAGCCATTAATGAGTCATTGAAGTTTTTTTGTGGGGGAGGGAGCATAATGGTGGTCCTGACCACACCAGTGCACAAAGAACATTAATTCACATTAATTCCATAATACCCTGTTATATGCTCTGCTTTATCATGTGATGCACCTGTGATCTCACCGAAATAGGTATTCCCCTCAGACATGCAGACAGCAACCCATCTATGCCTTCTAACTTTGTACAACTTCTGTCTAGATCCTTCTATAAATCTTCCAATGGGGCATCACCCATTGTTGTTAAGTTTTTCAAAGAATCTTAAATTACACTCTCCTCATTTCCACCTCTTAGAATACCTAGGTCATTTAATACTTATCTTGAATGCTTCTCTCTCCATGCAGACTTTCTTAATTCCATTCCTCCCCCACCCTGACAGCTTTTAGGACCTCCTCCTACCCCTACCTACCACATTTCAATTATCTTGCATCTATTTTGTATCTATTACATATGTATACTATATACATATACATGTACACAATTCTCTCTTGAAATAGAATGGAAGCTTCTTGAGGGCAGAGACTGTCTCACTTTCACTTTTTTTTTGTATTCCCAGTGACTAGCACAGAACTTTATACAAGTGGTGTCAAACTCAAATAGAAATGGGGCCACTGTATGTAAGGATCCCTGTGGCCATCTATTGACTTAGAAAACCATATATTAACATTATTTATGTTCTATTGTGTTTTAATTTATTTTATTAAGTATTTCCCAACTGTATTTTAATCTGGTTTAAAGTGCAGGGTCCCTCTCTCTTTTATGCCTTCCCCATGTTTGGTACCCTGCTATAAATTGTAGTAGGCACTTAATACTTGTTGAAAGACTGACTGACATGTATATTCATTGAAGACACCTTGCCATACTTTATTCCTAAATCTGGTTTGCATAACACTGGAATGTAACTCTTCACTAGGTCCACATATGATTATTATTTTTCCTTTCTAAGGAATCTCACTTTCGGAATATAGTCAATGTTTAGGGCAGCCTAGGTTCAGAGCAATATGGTATAATTTTAATAGCATTCAATTCAACCAAAAATACAGCCTTATTTGAAAACAAGAAAAGGTTCAGAACAATGGAATAAAAGCTGGCTCACAAGTAACCTAAAGGCATTAAGGAATGAGGCAGCTTTTATTTCTCAGGGATATAAAATTTAAAAAAAATTTGACAGCATTGAATTTCAAAGGGGATTATAAGCAATAGCTCTGTAATTTGACAGACAACCCTATGGTTCAAAAAATGGTCCAAGGCTTAAGCCATTCCTTCACATAAACATAAAACCTTCGAAACATCTTGTAAAAGAAACTTGTTTCAAAATTAAATTGGAAAATAAAGGCAGCTATTTCTCATGACTTATTAATGAAACAGCAAAGGTAGCTCTATTGTAGTGGAAGTAAATATACTGGAAAGCTAATTAAAATTAGAACAAAAACAACAATGAGGAGAAGAGGAAAGATTATACAATCACATTTTCAGAGCTGAAAGTAATATTAGATATTTCATTTAATGAAGAGTTGGACATAACTGAAACGACTGAACAAGAACAAAAAAAATCTAACGAAACTGAGGTACACAAAAGGAAAATGACTCATCCACAGTCATAGGTGTAGTCAATGGTAGAATTGAGTTTTAAACCCAGCTTGTCTGACTCCTGTTCCAGGGCATCTTACACTCTAACTTTCTAAACCTGGAGTCAGGAGTGAGTTCAGAGGCTAAATATCATGTTTGATATATTTATTAGCAGTGTGACAGTGGACTTTTCTAAGCTTCAGTTTATCATTTGTATATTTTTCACTTCCTACCTCACAGAGTTGTTCTAGGGAAACCACTTCATAAAATATTTCAATGTTTTGCAAATGTGAATTGTTTTATTGTTATAACCTTACAATCTGGAAAGGGAAGACTGATATTTCTAAAATTACGAAGGGCAGGGACAGAGTAGACATGCTCACTAAATCCTAGAACATGAGAATCTGAGACATGGTTCTTTCTGTGAAAGGATAGATAGGACTTGGAGTCAGAAAGGATCTTCAAAGCCACATATGCCAGGTCTCAACCCAAATAGGAATCCTTTCTACTATATCTTGGATTGCTTCTCATCCAGCCTCACAGTGAGGAGGACTTCACTAACCAGCCAGTCATTCAATAAAAATTTATTTAGACCCTACTATGTTCCAGCACTATGCTAAGCACTGAATGAGGCAGCCCCATTGAAATCTTTATATTGAACCAAAACAGCTTTCCTGTAACTTCTACCCATTAGTCCTCATTTTGCCCTCTTAAGTAACACAGAATAAGTCTACTCCCTCTTCCACATGGCAGGGATAAAGTTCCCTCTCTCCTATAAATTTTCTCCTGGTAAAATATCCCTAGTTCCCTCAAATATCCCTAAGTCCTACAGGACATATTGTCTAGACCCCACACCGTTCTTACCTTCCTTTGTACATGTTCCAATTTTTCAACGTCCCTCACAAAATGTGGTGCACAATAATGAACATGATCAACAAGCATTTATTATGCCACACAATGATACACTTGCTTTGGTCCCCTACTTCTAATAATGTGACCTAAGACTACATTTCTTTGCTTAGCAGCTGCCTCACACTAATGGTCTGTATTGAACTTATAGACAATTATAAATTCCTATTTTTATTTGATTGCTATCAAGCCAGGTCTCTTTTCTCCTCTGCTTGTGCAATTGATTTTTTGAATCCAAGTGAATGACTTTACATTCATTCATGGTCATTTAATCTTATTGGATTCAGTCCATTTCCCTCACCTGTTCACCATTTTGAATATTGATTTTTGTCATTTTTCATCTCTTTCAATTTTTCCTTCACAGATTTGAAAAGCAGCCCTTTTTTGAATGTACCCACATCTTGATAAAAATCTTGATCAGTGTAAAGAAAATTTTCATAAGTATTGAATTTACAAAATGTATTACTCTAAGGAATGGTTTAAATAAATCTGTATATAGTTAATCAACTTGTCATAATGGCTTACTAAAGAAACTAGAACATTTTGGAGCACATATTTACTTTTGAGGTTGGTGTCATGAAAGGGAATAGATGTTCCTTGGTGCTACCATTAGGGATAGAATATTTGTTTACAACAATCACTAGTCTCATTCAGTATAGGCATATTTAGGTTCTCACATTCTCAATTACTCCAGTGTCCTAGTAGGTAACCAAAGCCTGCTTATATACATACCTAAGAGCTTACAAGAGGAAATGTATTTTTTTTTCTTTCCACAGAATGGACAAATCAAATTGTTTCCAAACTGTTACCTTGATACCCAGAAACATTAAACTGAATTACAATGTGGATCTGGTCTCAGAGGAATCCATAAAGTAGTTATTAGACATTTATGTGCTTACTCCTAATAATGGCAGCCTGATGTGGGTTAAATTACAAAGAGAACAACAACAATAAGAAACACCTTGCATTTCTTCCTCAGAATCAGAAGCATGGTGAAGTGGTAGGAAAAAAATGTTGCGAGGGCAGGGAATACACACAGTAGTTTTAAAATATTAGCACCTGAGTTAGCAATAAGCAGACCCAAAGAAAACTACCATTCAGACCTCCTAGGTAGAAGTTATACTTTTTAACACAATTGAAAATACTACAGCCTGGTATTTTCCAACAACTGCCAAATGGTGTCACATTGACTGTAGGCTGTGTTTCCCTCTTTTGAATAAACCTTTTCTTTTTCCTTTTCTTTCTCTTTTATGTATAAGTATTTGTATGGGGCAGTATTTCTGCCATTGTATTGTTTGTTCTTCTCAGTCTCTGGCTGGAAATTCAGATCTAAGTGTGCTACTGTGCTTTTGGTCAGGAGCTGGATCCCCAGATCTCTAGGAAAACAGATGACAATTCATTCATGTGGCACTCACAGAGACACATCTCTAGTAGCTCCTCTCCCAATTCTTCTCCAAGGGAGAATTTAATTCCTGCCAGGAGGGGAAGCTGGAAGTTGGAGCCAGAGACTATTCTGCTCTCCTCAGAGAGAGGAAGTACTGGGGGTAAAATTATATCTCTTCCCTTACACATTATTAGTCTAGGAGATGTAGTTTTCAGGTTCCAGCCAACCTCCTGATTGCTATTTCTTTTTTTTTTTTAAGGAAGTCATGGAGTTAGCTTTTTATTTATTTTTATTTTTTTTAGGCAATTGGGGTTAAGTGACTTGCCCAAGGTCACACAGCTAGTAAATGTCAAGTGTTTGGTCCGAAGCCAGATTTGAACTCAGGTCCTCCTGACTTCAGGGCCAATGCCCTATCCACTGCACCATCTAGCTGCCCCATGATTGCTATTTCTTAAGGTGGAAAGCATGCACTAAGCTCTATATCCAAGGCTTGACTTCCCATCAAACACCAAATCTACAATGAACACACATAGCAAATAGCAGAGAAACCTATTTACTCAAGTCAATAGTAAAGCAGAAATCAGAGAAGGCATATGTGTGTACATACACACACACACACACACACACACACACACACACATATATATATGTATGTCTATGAAAATATATACCAGACTATTAATATAGATTGAAGGAACTCTCCCACTGGGAGTGATATATCTCTCTCAACCAAGAGAAAGAACGTGTCTCAGATCTCACCACCAAAGAGGAAAATTCACTAAAGTCTCTAGTCCAGCAAGCTGGAAGTGAGTATGTGGTTCAAGTTCTACATGTCAGCCTCTTCCCAGGGTCTTTTTTTCTCCTGCAACCTGAAGGAGAGTTGGTATTATCCATATCTTCTCTCAAAACTGGAAGCCAGAAGGGCCTTATGATATTCAAGAGCCTGGATTTCTCCTGCTCTCACCAACTCTTCCCCACTCTCATGCAGGAATAGGGCATTGATCTCCACCAATAAAAAGAGACTCCCGTACCAATGGGCCCTGGAGCTTGGGTTACAAAGTTTACCACCTGAATGTGATGCCATGTGGATCCATGGTTTGATGAGAACCTTGGGTGATTTAATCTCTAATCAATTTTGTATTAATTCCTTCAACATCTACTCTGTGAGGCACTCTTCTGGCACTGGGAATATAAAGGCAAAATCAGAACAGTGTCTGACTTCAAGGAGCTTACATTTTATCACATTATTTATCAAAACAACAGCAAAAATAATAGCAACATACATTTATTTGGACTGATTCTGTGCCAAACACAATGCTTGGCATTAATGATTCAAAGACAGAAAGGTTGAGAAAGAATGATGGCTTTCTTTAAAATGCAACTCAAGTGCTATCTTCAGCATAAGGCCCTCCTTGCTCACTTTCCCCTACAGCTGCTAGGGGCCCCTTCCCCTCCAATGATACTTAAGAAATACTTACTTATTAATTGATTGGTTGGAAGGATCTCAGAGGTCATACAATTCAACTCTTTCATTTTACAGATGAAGAGATGAAGAAACTGATGCTCATAGAGGTAAAATGATTTGCCTGAGCACATGCAAAGGATGAGTGGTAGAGCTCAGATCTCCTGACTCCAAGCCCAGTGTTTTTCCTACTCATCACTGTTACTGACTTGGAAGCTTAGCAAAATCATGAAAAACCCTTTTTTTCCCTTTTTCTTTTATCTTTCAAAGAAGTGTAATCACTACCTCACAGGGTTATTGTGAGAATAGATGTGACCATGTATGCAAAAATATGGATAAAACTTCTTAGAAACCAGGGACTATATATAGATGTAAGGCAAGGTATTAGTCAGACCAATTCTCTTCCTGTATTTCTCCCTGTATTCTCCACCCCTAGGGAAGGAACAGGAACCATCTACACCTTCCCTGTTCTTTTCTGGGTTCCCCTGGCAAGCAATGCTTCCTTAGTCTAAGTGTATTACTCCTAGCACATCTGAAAGCTCTCCAGGGGTGTGGCTAGAGTTCACCCTGACAGTAGGCATCTCCCCACCCGTATTCTCTAGAATGTGACATTTGCTCCCCTCTGTGGATTTATTGGCCCACTACTATGCAAATCAAATGTGTCCTGGCAGATTTTTTCCTCCCAAGGGCAACTAGTTCATTCTCTCCTCCTCCAGAAAGCTCAGAGCTAAGACAAATGGGAACCTATGGAAAGAGATTAGGATTTTTTTCCTTTCCCTCTTTTCTTTTCTTTCCCGCCAGGGTTAGGTATGCCCTTGATGCAAAGAAAGCCAACCACACCATGTCTATGTCAGTTATTAGGTTTTTTTTTTTAGTAAGTTACTTTAAAATATAACACTCTGATTTTTTTCATGAGAGGTAGCATAAATGACCTCATCAAGGACATGAATGACTGAATGGAAAAAGAATGTGGGCTGGCCATGTAGAAAGAGGGAGAAGTGACAGATGGACAGCTTGAGCACTGCAATGGTATCCAGGAAAATCCATAAGAACTAGAGGGAGGCCTCTAACACACTGAATGGATCTCTTATGAAATGTTTACTGAAAAAATATGAAAAAGAATCACACAAGATGGGAAGGCATGAGCGGAATATACTAGTGCCATCATGGATCCTCTGAGGTATGGAGGAAAATTTTTAAATGTATATTTGACTGGGCAAAATAATGTCAGAGAGAGAGAGAGAGAGAGAGAGAGAGAGAGAGAGAGAGAGAGAGAGAGAGAGAGAGAGAGAATGCTAACAATAAATCAGTCAATAAGCATTTATTAGGTACTTACTATGCGGTACCAGGAGTTGTATTAAGCACTGGGGATACAAAGAAAGTCAAAATTGTTCCTGCTCTCCAAATGCTAGCATTTTCTTTGTTACATGAAAGACCCAATTTCCTCCCTTTTAGCTCAAGGTAATGCTTATTTCATGCCTAGTCATAGAGGATCCACAGCAACTAGAAATAGCCTTCTGGGACCATGTGACTTATCTGAGAGGGGAAAGCCAGGAATAGCTTCTTCCCCCAGAGGGGAAGAAGCCAAGAGGCAGAGACCTTGGTGATTCACAACTGTTTATAGATAAAGGTTCCAGGATCTAGAGACCATGTAGCCAGGCTCTTGAATCATTTCTGACTTTAGGCTTTAGTCACAGAGGCTATGTCCACTTATCATCAGCTCACTCCTACACCTTCCTGAACATTCTCTTTCCTAGTGGTAACTAAGTTGGGAATTAAGTTTGGTGGTAGGCAAAGAAAGAAAGAAAAAACAAAGTTGTCCCTGCTCTCATATATATCTATATCTATATCTATCTATCTATCTATCTATCTATCTATATTACATATATACACATATATATTACATATATATGTATATATATACATATGTATATATGTATATACATATATACATATATATATATACATATATATATATACATATGTATGACAAATGCTAAGTAAATGAAAAGTAGTTTGAGAAGAGAAGTTACTAGGACCATAAAGATCTAGAGCTGGAAGGGACATTAGAGGGAATCTAGTCCAACTCCTTCATTTGACATCTGTGGCAACTGAGGCACAGAAAAGTTAAATGATTTGTCCATAGTGACAAGCCTAGTGAATATAAGAGGCAGGATTTGAACCCAGGTCTTTCTGACTCTAAGTCCACTACAGAATTTACTATCTATCCTAAGCCGCTGTCCTACGACATTAGCAATTGGGCATATAAGAAAAGGCAGTGCCCTCAAAGCATGACTCTGATGTTAAGTGATAGTTGGGACTAGAAATGGGGCAGGATAAAGTAGATCTTTTCCATAAGTTATGCCACTAACTTTTAGGAAACAGGCAAACTGACTAAGGGGGGAGGTGGAAGATTCATGATACATAAAACATTCTGCTTCCTTTCTTCTCTCACTTCAACTATTAATTAATGCTAACCATGAAATGAAAACTAGTTGACTATGCTGTATCAACCAATGTAGCAGCAGGGTTCAATGCCCAATGCTGCCCATCTGGCACCTTACTAGTGTAATGAACACATTTAAAAAGCAAAGTAAATAAAAACCTTAAAATAATTTCTTTAAGTTCCCAATATGGAATATAAGCAGCCACTAAATTCCTTAATGTTCTCAGACGCAGCTAGGGCGCATAGTGGATAAAGCCTGGGTCTCAAATAAAGAACATCTGAGTTTAAATACTGCCACAGGCAGTTCCCACTGTGTGGCTCTGGGCAAGCCACTTAACCTCTGTCTCAGTTTCCTTAAATATAAAATGGGGATAATAATAATACCTTCCTCCCAGGGTTGTTATAAGGATCAAATGAGATAGCATTTGTAAAGCACTTAGCACAGAGTCTGGCCCAGAATAGGTACTTAATAAATAAATTCTTGTTTCCTTATTTCCTATTTCAAGGTCTAAAATCCTTAAACCTCTCAATGATACCTTTACTTTCCATATGTAGATGTCACAATTAAGCAAATAAAATCTGGTACAGTGAACTGCCACAGTTGCATATCTAAAGTCAGAAGCCTTAGATTCAAGTCCCCTGCCTCTGACACCTATAAAGTTATGTGACCACCTCCTTGGCTCTCATTTTCCCATCTACCAAATAAGGGGGTTGTATTGGATGGTCCCCAGGGTCCTTTTCAATTCAATAGGGGGTGAGGCAGTGTGCAGGCAATAAGACAGCTAGTAATTAGGGGGAAGCTTCCCAAATCTAGCCCCAGGTGATTTGAAAGTGAAAGCTTAGAAAGGGCTCCCCACAAGTTGCTGATCTCCCTACCCATATATAGGAATAATTCTGCAAGCAATGATTCAACCTAACCTAACCTTGATGTCTTTGTTTATCAACTGCTTATCAGAGACTACTACTGAATCAGGAACTCTCCGTGCTCCCATAAAGACCTCTGCTGTAGCTTACTGTAGTGCTCAAGGACAATTCAATTAACTGTCTTTGGAGAGTCTGATTCCCTAGCAGTCACTCTTTTATAACATACACTGAAACTTCACTCCCTTCTCCTTCCCCAACCACTCTCCACTCCCATCACCAAATAAAAAAACCAACAACAACAATAATTTGAGGGAAAATACATGGTAAAGTTTTCCAAATCAAACTATACAGCAATTTTTTGTTGAAAGGACATTTCCAGAAAAGAAAATCAAGCTTCAAACAAATAGACTTTCCCAGTCTTACCTGAGAATAAGCATCATATTTTCTCCAAATAAGATAAAGATTGGGACTAGATATGTGATCATTGGTAAAGGGGATTCCCAGGTAAGGAAACTTCCTCTACTAATACAAGTCAATTTCTTCTCTGAAACCTTATAGTCTCAGAGAGTCTGGAGCACTGAGAGGTTAAGAGATCTGACCAAGATCACACAGCCATTGTGAATCAGAATTTGTACTTGAACCCAGGTCTTCCTAGGTATGAGGCAGACTATCTACTACACCATCCTATTTTATCTAGCATGTGAGAAGATACCATAAATTTATCTTAAAGATGTCCACTAAAACATCCCCTTATCAAATACTTTAATTGGTATATGCCCATTTGTATCTCAAGTAATTTTTTATTGGTACTTTAAAAACAATATAGCTGGTCCCCCAGAAAATGACTTGAGAGATTTTTATTATAAATACTCTTTCACAACATAACCATATGAATAGATGCTGGCCTCACCTTTTACCTCCCCCATCCCATCATTTTGCTGCTGGAGCTCTTAGGTCAGTCTAGCTTCATAAGAAGTCTCCCTTAGGAAGCATTCCATTTCAGTATTCTATAGTAACAATGAAATACTTGCAGTTTCCCTGATGATCTATCTCTTTTTGTTGTTGTTCAGTCATTTCAGGCATGTCCAACTCTTCATGACTCCATTTGGGGTTTTCTTGGCAAAGATACTGGAGTAATTTGCCATTTCCATCTCCAGATTAAAGCAAACAGAGGTTAAGTGACTTGCTTAGTATCTGAGGCCAAATTAGAACTTAAGTCTTCTTGACTCCAGGCCCAGAACTCTATCCACTGAGCCATCTAGCTGCCTCAGTGTTTTGTGTTTATATACATGTATATTACACACACACACACACACACACACACACATAGATGTGTGTGGGTATCTCCTCACCACCACCACCACCACCTCCCAGAGAGCTGGTTGTAAAACGGTTGCCAGTCACTGCTTCTTCTGACATATACTAGCTGTGTGGCTATGGGCAAGTCACTTAACCTCACTGAGCCTCAGTCAGCTTATCTGTAAAATGAGAGCAGTAATGTCTACAATATCTAACTTCCCTGGTTTGTTATAAGACTCAAAAGAGATAGTAGATGGAAAGTAATTTGCACATTTTAGTATGCCATAGAAATATCAGATATTATTATTATGCCACTTCCCAGAATCAATTTTGGTGGTCATTTTGGAACTTGCTGAGAGTGAAGGATCTGTGGGGGCCTTGATTATTCCTTAGCAGAAAGACAGCTATGGAAACATACCCTGGTTTAGAATTTGGACTGCTACATTTGTATGCCAGAACAGAACTCAAAGCAAGCTAATCCACAAGGTACTGGATGCAGGGCACTGCTAATCCTGTCATTTGCCTGGTGGCATGCAGCTTTGTGTTGGGCTGTCTCAGCGAGATACATAATAAGAAAGGTTAAGAGCATTCCAAGCTCTGTAGTTACCCTTACTATTAGAGAGGGGAGTTCTTTTGGACCTCATTAGACACCATGATATAGAATAAGCCTATAGATCTTTGAAAGGAATTTAAAACAAATCAGGTTTTTAAAAGCCATCTTTGGAGGAAGGGTTAAACTTTACAAGAATTTTCTCATTGTCATAACCAAACAACAACTTTCTTAACAAAACCCCAAAATACTCTTATTGTTACATGCGTTTATCTTTTAATGATTAAAAAATTAACTTGTAGCCTACATCCTTGCTTGGAAAACTATTTTCAGCTTATTGCCAAAGAACAAAATGGTTTGACATAGTTAGTAGAAAATGAAGTGATATGGAAAGTGGATAAATTAAAAGGCATTCATAGTCTTTTTTCTTCTTCAGGAAGTCTAAAAGAAATTATAAGAAACAAGGTGATTATTGTTTTTCTTATTTGCATTTGCATAGTGCCTTCCCTACAAGACACTTAATTGACCAGTGTGCTTTTTTTAGGTTCTCATGTCATGTATTATATAACATTTTTTAAAAGGCTTTCTAAAACTCTGCCAGTGTCCACATTTCTTATCTTATCTCAAGGGCATTTGTCTGTCTCAATCTATCACAGAGGTGTGTATATTTCTGAAGTAGGAGAAACTAGCACTATGTCTGACTATATATTTGTTATGAACATCCCTAACTCTTAATGACTGTGAGAAGATAAGTATGAAAAAGTATATAGATTTGTATATCTATAAAACTGTGTTTATACCCAATGAAGTGGTCCATTTCAACTAAGGGCAAACATCTAAATGCACACATGCATACATATGCACACACATACACACGCATACCCACATACACTCTGTTTGAGTACAAAGAGGAATCTACTCTCTAGAAAGTGGGCAGAGAGAGAAGGAAGCCAGGATTATGGGAATGTCCCCTAAACTTGCCCCAAAGGAAGAAATTATCAACTACAGGACAATTCCTTTTAGCTGCTATAGGATAATTACTATTAGGAACAGAGAGATGGAGTTACTAAGTGATTACTTCAACAGTGTCTCTTCACTGGTAAATAAAGGAGGTAGTAAGGAAATAGAAATGGGAAAATATTTAACTTATAAAAAATGGAAATTATAATAATAGTTTACATGAACAGTGTATTAAGGCTTATAAAGTAATTACATACATTATCTCATTTGATCCTCAAAGAAATCATGAGGTTGGTGTTTTTATTATAGATAAAGACACTGAGGTTCAGAGACAATACACAATATCCATGATCACATAGCTAGTAAGCATCTGAAGTAGGACTTGAATCCAGGTCTTCTTGACTCTAAAGACAGAACTTTCATCCCTTTACCACAGAGAGAAGCAGTCATCAAACAATAAGTCAACCACATTGAAGTCAATTACTGTTAAAATTATTAGAACAGATTATTAAAGTGATAGTTTGTGAACACTTAGGAAAAAAGTTCATTCTAAACCACTATAATATTTTCATTGATAACAAACCAAGTCAAATTAGTCTCATTTTCTTTCTTCTTTTTTGGGCAAGGTTATTAAACCAGTAGATCAAGGGAATGCTATGGACATTGTACATCTGGATTTCATCAAGGCATCTGACAATATTTCCCTATATCCCTGGGGTAAAGATGGAGAAAGAATGATAGCATAGTGAGGTGGATTTGAACTTGGTTGGATGACTGAACCTAGAAGGTGATCATTTAAATCAATATCAACAAGTCAAATAAGTCAATATCAATTTGGATGGATGTATTTGAGGAAGTGCTGCAGGACTCTGTCCCCAGCTTTCTTTTATTTGATATTTTTATCAAAGATAAAGCTTAAAGCATAGGTGGCACAAATATTATATTTGCAGATGACACCAAGCTAGAAAGGGTAGTGGATACGTTAAATGACAAAATATGGATCCAAAAAGGCTGAAGTCAATAAGAAGCAACTAAATGAAGTTTGAAGAGAAAAGTACATACAAGATGAAGGAGAGGTAAGTAAAAAACCAGTTCATGTGAAAAAGATTTCAGAGTTCTAATTAACTATGTGTTCAATATGACTCAATAGTATAACACACCATTAAAAAAAAACCAACCCTAATGTTACTGGTATTAATAGAATCATACTGCCTAGAACAAGGGAAGTGAGAGTTCCCCCATATTCTACCTTAGTCCATATATAGACTATCTAGTTCTGAGTGTCGCATTGTAGAGGGCATATTGACAAGTTGAATTGTGACCTGTGAAGGTAGAACAGAATGTTCAAGGGAATAGAAACCGTGTCACAAAAGGATCAGTTGGAAAAGCTGGATAAGGATGCACATTTCTTAGAGAAGACTTAGAGTAGTATGATAGCAGCCTTAAAAAGCATCATGTGGATGAGGAAGTAGATGTGATCTTCTTGGCTGCAGAAGGCAAAACTAGGGCCAATGGGTCAAGGGAAGCATATTTCACCTAAAGGCAAGGAAAAACTTCAAAACAATTAAATCTGTTCCAAAGTGGAATCAGTTGCCTTGAAAGATGATAAGTTCCCTGCCATAAAGGGTCTTCAAGTTTAAACTAGATGACTATTTTCCAGGAATATTGTAGGCTTAGGTATATGTTAGACTGAATGATTGCTGAGGTCCCTTTCAACTCAGATATTATCTAATTTTCTATGGAATTGAAAACTAAATGGGACAGGAAAGCTCCCAAGATCTCTGTCTGTCTATCTGTTTATCTGTCTTTCTGTCTGTCTCTCTCCCCTCCCTCTGTCTCTGTCTCTATCTCTGTCTCTGTCTCTGTCTCTCTCTCTCTCTCTCTCTCTCTCTCTCTCTCTCTCTCTCTCTCTCTCTCATAATAATTTTTACTCCCTTCTCATTCCATTATAGTTCCATTCCAATTTTGGAGGGAATTTGGAAGTTTTGCTGTCCCATGAGAGGTCATGACAGGAACAGGAGGAATTCCATACTATAGGTATTAGTAAATATGAATGTTTTCATTCCAATGAGCACTAAGATGTTTATACATGAACTTCTTTGTTGTTTCCTTTTTCTGTGGATCACTGGACTATTAGATAGCTAGAGAGGTAGCTAGAGAAACTGACATTCAGATAGATAGATAGATAGATAGATAGATAGATAGATAGATAGATAGATAGATAGATATGGATGGATGGATGGATAAGAGAGAAAGGAAAGACAGACACAGACAGACAATCTAAAGAGAGAGAGTCATAGACAAAACAAAGGAATTCATGTCAAAAGATCTTAGTGCCCTTTGGAATAAAAATATTCATACTTACTAACTCCTACAGTGTGGCATTCCTTTCACTCATGTCATGACCTCTCATGGGACAGGAAAGCTCCCAAGATCTCTGTCTGTCTCCTTCTGTCTCTGCCTCTCTATCTCTGTCTCTCTGTCTCTCTTTGTCTCTCTCTCTCTCCCTCTCTCTCTCTCTCTCTCTCTCTCTCTCTCTCTCTCTCTCTCTCTCTCTCTCTCTCATAATAATTTCCACTCCCTTCTCATAATCTTTTCACAACCTAATATACTCATCCAGTTTGCTTGCCTTTCTACTGCAGTCTACAACCTTTTCTTGGTACTCTTCCCACTGGTTCAGGGATTAGATTCTTTGTGAACCCAAATATGATACTAATTTGCTATATACAGTGATGTCTTCTCATATCCAAAACGTGTCCCAAAGTGCAGTGGTCTAAGTAACATATCTAGGGGGAAATCTTCAAAGAGTAATCAATTAATCAATCCATCAGAGACTGTAAAAAATATTTTAGCATTGCAATAAATATGGCAGTAAACTAACTGAAAATGGAAAGAAACCTTAGGTGATCTATAATTACATAATGTATGCTTCAACATCATTTATCACTTTTCACAAGCCAGTTCATTAAAGCATTTGATATCCAGGAGATAAAAACAAATAGGTTTATAATCAATGTTTAATAACAAATATAACATTAAAATTCAGTACATTTTAATGTGGGGCAGAGGTCCCACATTTTTTTTTGTTGCTTCTGAACCAACTTATCTTATACCATATTAATTCCCCAAATAGTGTTCATATTAACCTAAAGATTTCCACTAGATTTGTTCAACATGACTTCTGTACTCCATGTTACCAGAACTTCTTTATCAGACTCTTTGCCTCAAGTTCAGAACTCATTATCCATTTCCTACTGATCTCTAGGATTGATGCACTGAACTGGGAAACGCAATAGCCATCATTTACATGCTGGGTGCTTCTCTCACACCAAGCTTCTGAGGTGCTCACTTGCTTCACTCTTTGCAGCTATTATATGTTTAAGGAACCGCAAAGGAAAAGCAGACCTAAAAAGCTATGTGTGGATCATGTTTTCACTAGTCATACCAAATAACAGTTGTTGTCCCTTGTTATTGTTCCTTATTTTCTCTCCACTTCTGAAAGAATTAAGGCTCAAAAAACATCCATATATCTAAGACAGTTTACGTTGGCCCTAAACAGACACAGCAAAAGCTTTAAAGTCATCCAACAATAGAAAAAGTCTCCCTCATTTTAAGATGAGTATAATAAGTGAATCAGGAAAATTTACAGTCAGAATCTCATTTATGTGCAGGATAGCCAAGTCAACTCAATTAATTTTTTTTCATAAAAAAGAGGAAAATACTCTTAGGAAAAAGATAAAGCTATAAAGTCATGTTTTGCTTAGGAGTCATCTTCTTAAAGGCTTAATAAGAATGATTTTAGGTATATTTTTAAAAGCATCTGATTGTATAGGGCTGCCTTTAAATGGAAGCAGTAAGTAAAGCCTCAACTAATTGTCTTGATTACATTTTCATATATTAAAGACAACCAGCTATGTAATTATAGTTTGAGATTCTGCTTGCTTAGACATAATTTGTCACCTTTCACAAGTCAGTTTTTTAAAAAAGCTTTTTCTTTAAATGGTTCACTTTCCTTATCATCACATTTAATCAATTGTTATTAGCCAAAGGAGGAGAGGAAAAGGAATCACTGAAATAAGAACTGATTTACCAGCTAATTTGAATCAAGATGTGATCCCTAACAAAAAGATATCAGGAAGAATAATCTTTGAATTCTCAAAAATTTTCAACTTAGTTCTATTATGTTTTTCACTGGCAATTTAACTTTCTATCTTCAAAATAACTCCTGACAACATATAAATGAATCATGAGTTATATCTCCACCTACAATCCATTTCTGTATTCTCTGACTTTAAATTGAAAATAAACTAATTTTAAAATTGTGATTAATAGATTGAATTCCATTTTCCATATATAATTATGAAGCACATATGCTAATTTTAAAATGTTTAAAAATAAGAGCTTTTTCCAACACATACCAATTTCATACAATTAAGTGATCCAAAATACAATCTTCCTTGATGTCTAAGGCAAATCCTGAAGGAAAATCCCAAGGAATATGAAATTGGTTTCATTGTTTTGTAATGCCTTTTAACTAAAGATGTACCTGGTAAGCAAGACTTATAGCAGTTATCTTGAAGAATTATTCATAATCAAATATTACTGAAGCTTGTGAGTTTATGACAGTTCTATGAGAACTGAAGAATTTTCATACACTAACATATCTTGATAGCACACTATGCTTTTTGTTTTCTGCAGAGACTTTTAAAATTTTCAGTACTCATATAAAAACAATATCAGAACTGGAGATTTAAATGTATAAAATGCAATGTTGCCACTTCCTTCTAACAAATCAAAACTTCAAAAACTCATATGATATTCAAGGCTTCCATTATATAACCCTTCAACAAACAATGAAATGTTATTGATTTTCCATTTTAAAGCCTAGTCAATGCACCTCAGAATAAATAAGCAATAAAATAAATTAAAAGTAAATGAAACCATATGTTAAAAATCCTGAGATCACAAAGAGAACAGTTGGTAGACGTTTAAATTGGAATTAAAGTTAAATATTTATGTTGTTTCATTTGGCAAACTGGACATGTTCATTCTCAAAGGAGACAACACATTCCAAATGGTGGGTTCCATCCATTCTTCTCCCTAACCTCATTCATAAAGCAACCATTCAGTTACGCAACGGGATAACCCGTGTTTAATAAGCACTGGTTGATGTTTAAAGTTAATTGCTATGCATGCAAATAAGCAACTATTACACATTTTTATACTTAACAATTTAGGAAAAACCCATATGCATGTATACCTACATACCTGATCAGAAAGAGAAACATATGTAATGTTTTAAATACGGAATTACAAAGGACAATTGAATTGACACAAGGCATATGAATGATCTCAGGCACTCCAGAGTGTGCAAAATGAGTAGGTTGCCTGAGCAAAGCACATAAAAGACTGTCTCTCTGATTGACCAAGCCCTACTATGTTTGCAATTCCTACCTAGTATTTGTAGTGATTTCTGTGTGGAGAAAACAGATTTTCAGGAATGTGAAGATCTCTTTTATGTGCATTTCTGGGGCTCTTAAGTGGAATTCTGTATGAACTGATTACAGTTAAGAAATTGTTATACCTGCACCTGACTGAGCTTTCCTTTAAGTGCCTGCATTTGTATAGAGAGCACCAACTGAAAAAGCCAGAGACAAGCAGTTGGATTAATGCAAATGCATTATTGCTGTATTCTTCTGACTTTTGTTAGCTATGGTTTACATGCTAGACATGCACAATTGCTTTCCCTGCTGAGCTCAGGAAAATAATGAATACCCTGTAGACCCAACAAGACAAACAATTTTAGTTACAAGCACACCGTGCACAAATGATTCACACTCTGCCACAATGACTGAGCCACGGAGTAGGTAGCATTTCTGCCTGTGGAAGCTACAAACATTTCCTTTCTAAAGGTCGGCATAGTTTTGCACTCACAGAAAGAGGAGTTAGGAGGAAAACCTCTCTCTCTCTCTCTCTCTCTCTCTCTCTCTCTCTCTCTCTCTCTCTCTCTCTCTCTCTCTCTCTCTCTCTCCCCTCTCTCCCCTGCCCTCTCTCCTTCTCCTGTCTTCTTTCTCCTGTCTCCCTCCTAGCTCTTCTCCCGTGTCTCCCCTATTTACCCCCTTTCCCCTTTTTCCCTTCTCTTCATGCATAATACTGTTATAGACCAACCTGCATGGGTGCTTCGTGTCTCATTGTCAACAACGTGTCCTTCTTTTATCTCCGTCAAGTGATGTGCTAGCTCTATTTAAAACAGCTCTAGATTTAGCGGAGTGATCATGTATGCACAACACACCCGCTCTACACACTCTGAACATACACTCTGATGTTTGCTGACCGGCTTCAACATCAGCACCAGAGCTGTCCCTCCAGCCGCACACGCGTATTTACCAAGGACCCCGCTGTCCTCTGGGAGTTGTAGTACACTCGCTTTACTCCCGAAAGCTATTCAAAAATCAAACATGCTAAAAAGCGAACTACATCTCCCAGCAAACACTTAAACAGCTTCTTTCCTCTTGCTGGCCCAGGCCACTTGGCCTTTCTCTTCCTCCTCCCTCCTCTCTACTGCCTCCCTCGCTCCCTTTATCTCCCCCTCCCATTTCTTCTGAATACACAGGAGAAAATGCATCCATATCAACCAAGTCTAGAGATATTTCAATCCCATCATCTCCCCTCTAGAAAACACATTTCAGTTCCAGGTTGGGTATCTTACTTAGTATCAAGTCTCAGCACAAACCAAGTGTGCTCTCCATTTGGACACTTACTCCAAACACGAAAAGTTTGTACTTTTCCTTGGAGTGAGTGGAAAGGTTCACAGTTCTTAATTTCATACACAAATCTTTGGGAGAAAGAATATTAACTCCCACACAAACACCCTAAAGAAAAAGATCCTCACGCATACTTATGTAGAGCAGTAATCCACGTCCACAACAATACACATGAGCGGGAATGGGAGGGTTTTTCTTAACAACCATTTCAGCTAGAACCTCTTGAGTAAGTACCTTCCCCACCCCAACCCATCCGCTTTCAAGCCCCAAAGTCTTACCTTTCCGTAAAGCTCCATTCTAATCTGAGGTTGGGAGGTTCAAAAGTAACCCCACCTCTAGACTGAGAGCCGGGGTCTCAAGCAGGAAGCAGAATAGAAATTGAAAAGCAGAACACAATGGAGGGGGGGTGGAGGGGTATGATTGCGGTGTTTAGATGGATGACTTTTTCCACTGAAGAAGGCAGCAGTGGTATATTGAAGTGGCAGCTGCAAGAGAACTGACGGAGAGTCTCTTAGGAAGTACAGCATAAACGATAGCATTAGTACAACCCCCAGGCCCTCCCCCAGTCACCTTGTACGTTCATTAGCACACAGAGACATCGGCCACAGGCTTTGAGCTGATAGGGCAATAGACGATTTACCCAAAGCAAGGAACATAAATGAATGCATTAATCATCAGAGGCCAGAAGCACAGCCACAGAAATGCACAAAACAGAAACTGTTTTTTTAAAAATATAACTATTAAGTTATACTACCCTATCCTTAAAATAAAATTACCCTTCCCAGAATAAGAATCATACACCACCCAGCCTAGGCCAATTGTTCAAAAAGTGATTGTCAATTCCCCCCCAACCCCCCATTTATTTTAGTAAACTCAATTTTCTTTTTTTTCCCCCTCAGCTGACTAACAGATGGTTTATGAGTTCATATGCATCTACATGTATTAAATATCTATTTACTTACATGTAGTTCATAGACTCAAATTAGGCTCTTGGTTTTAGAGCTGGAAGGGATCTGAGAGATGATCTATTCCAACCACCACATTTTACAGGTGAGGAAACTGAGATACAAAAGGTGAAGTGATGTGCCCAAAGTTGCTCAGCTACTAAATGGCAGAGCCAGGGTTTGAACCCAGTTCCTCTTGATTCTAAATCCAGTACTCTTTCCCCAGTCTTAGAGACAGCGTTACAGCGTCACACAGAACAAATCACAAATCAATCTAACAGTGACCTCCTGGATAAGGTCAAATAAAGGGAGATTGGGCCATACTAAGAAAAGCATTATCTCATTTTTGTCTCAAGAGGATGCCTAGGAACAGTATAGCCTTGGGGGAGGAGGGGGACCATGTTACTCAGTCCTATAAAGGAATTGACCCATGGGATTTTTTAAGTCCGGTCACAGAATGTTCAGTTTCCCAGTCCTAACTCAAGGATTCTAGTAGCATTAGGTAAAGGTGACGCATAGATTATGCTTAATATTCTAAAGATACACATTAAACTATTCACTTCATAGTTTGAGTTTACATGATAGCTATAACAATTCCATCCTTCTGCAATTAAATTAGTGAGTAGCAATATAATTTAAAAATCAACATAAATATGATGCTTAATGCTCCCCAAATGAAAATTCCAGTTCTCGGGGTTTTCTATTAAAGTCAACATGAAGCAGGTCTTTGTAATACTCCTTTTTCTATAAGAGATGCATTTATTGTCTTGGGTAAACACATTGTGAATATCATTTACAGAAGAAATTTGCTATTTAAGAGCAAATTGTCTCTCCAGGTCACTTATGACATGCCTTTTTGTAGCATCTTGGCTCCCAGCATCCATTATGGAAAATGTTATTACATTTCTGAGCTGTCATCACTATCTTTTGTATCTCCCATTTCCAAGGATTATGTAGTGTTGAAGCATATATGAATTTTTTTTAGAATGACAAATGCTTAAGGATTTAGATTCCTCCAGTAATCTCTCTCTTCTTTAATCTACATTGCAAAATTTCTACGTGCCTCGGTTTTTAACAATGCCTTTTAATTTGAAAGAATAACAAATGAGAAATTGACTAAAAGGTCTGGACTAAAAGGCTTGAATCTCAAGTAGCTTCCTTGAATTCCTCTTTTATCTTCTTTAGCCTCGAATTGAACTGCCCCCTACTGGGCACTCAGATTGTCGGGAAGAAAGGAAAAGAAAGCATATGGCTTAAAGTCAGACACATATACTAGAGCACACCTGGTCTCCATTCTCTGAACAGATGAAGGTAGCTTAGGGCTGGTTATCTATTTAGATTCAGAAGAGAAACACTTTTATTGATTCCCTCTGGCTTTGCTTAGTGACCTTATCTCTAGATCAAAATATTTGATCATGGGCATTTTTCATGTCTGCAAATATCAGGATTTTGTCACGGATCAGGCTCTATGAGCTCAGTTGTAGTCACAGAGTGATAACCTATATTTAACTGGTCCTGTGCAAAGGATTAAAATGTTAGGAATTTTCAGGTGAGAAGATGACACATTTTCATGTCTTAACCAGGACTACTTTTATGCATTGTGGGTGTTTATTGAAAAAAAGAACACATCTTGACTTCTGTACTAAATTATCAACCTTTCCTTAAAGTTCTGGAAGCAGAAAGGGAGTGGGATGCCATAACAAAGTCAAAGACTCCTGACCATCAAGACCCAGAAATTTGACATTCTTTAGGTATAGGATATAGCCAAAGGAATAGGAATTAATGCAAGGAAACAGTAATCAGTACTTCACAAGTAGAGCAGACAAAACTATGAAATAGGTAGTCAGTTCAAGTCAGCAAGCATTTATTAAATACCTACTATGTTGCAGGCATTGCACTAATTGTTGGGGATATAAAGAAAGGCAAAAAATGTCTCCTATTCTCAAGGCTAATGGGGGAGACAACATGTAAATAACTGTGTACGTATGATATATGTGTGTGTATTATATTGTGTACATATATGTATATAATTATATATATAAACACATATATATGTATATAAAATTAGAGGTAGAGATGAAAAAGGGGAGAATCTCAGGCATGGGGGTATGACCAGTGAAAATACCCAGAGTTGGAAGATGGAGTGTTAGGTGCAAGGAATACCTAGAAGAACAGAGTTGCAGGATTATAGAGTACGTAGATGGGATTAAGATGCAAGAGACTAGAAAGGTAGAAAGAGACCAATTTTAAAAGCCAAAAAGAGAATTTTATAGTGACTCTTGGGAATGATATGGAATCAATGTAGTTTGTTGAGTAGGGGGTTAACATGGACAGTCCTGCATTTTAGAAGATCACTTTGACAGCTAAGGACAGACTGGAGTGTGGAAAGACTTCAGAGAGACATCAGACAAAGAGACCCAACCAGAAGGTTATTGAAAGAGTCCAGACTTAAGGTGATAAGGACCTGCACCAAGCAGGTGCTGGTGTCAGGAGAAAAGAAAAACATATACTAGAGACGTTTTGAAGGTTTTAGCAACTGTTTGGATATGAGGAATGAGATGCTGAGGAGTCAAGAATGACACCTAGATTCTGAGCCTATGTGACTAGGATGGTGGTGCCCTATTAATAAGGAAGTTAGGAAGAAGTAAAAGTTTAGAGAATAGGGGAAATATGAGTGCTCGGTACTGAGGAAATGTGGGAAATATAATGAGTACTGAGTAATGAGCTTGGATATGTTGAGTTCAAAGTGTCTACAGAATAGCTAGCTCAAGATTTTCATTGGCAGTAGTAGGACATGTGAAATTGGAGGTCAGGAGAGGGGTAAGGGCTGGCTAAAAAGATATGAAAGTCATTTCTATAGAGATGATGATTGCACTGGAGCTAATAAGATCATCAAGTAAAATGTTACAAAGGGAGAACAGAAGAAGACCCAGGACAGAGTTTTGGGGAACACTCATAGTTAGCAGCTATGACCTGGACGAAGTTCCAACAAAAGAGTTCAAGAAGGAGTGGTCAAACAAGGAGGATAGAACTGGGAGAGAACAGTGTCACCAAAACCTGGAGAATACCAAGAAGGTATTACAGGCTGCAGAGAGGTCAAGAAGGATGAGAAGTGAGCAAAGGCCATTAAATTACCAAGCCTGTCTCTGATATTGAACTGCTTTACCATTACCATCCAGCCCCTCTATTACACTAAGATATAAATAATTGACTTAATATTTTAGCTAATGGATTGCTTGGAATAGGGAGAATCTTGAGGACCACCTCAAAAAAAATTGCTATTTCTCTTTGACTTGTTAAATCTCCAACCAGCTTTTACTATGAGAAAATCTCTGAATATAACTCATGTCTGTTCCTAATCAGGTGTAGCATAATTATTGCATCCCACAAAAATTTGAAACCACAAAAATGATTCACAATAGCCCATAAACAATTTAGCCAAACGCACAAAGGGATGATTATGGTCCATAATTAGCACTACTCTCTTTCCTTTCTCTGTTGAGTCCTACTTTCCACAGAGTCCTTATGTTCTTCAAACATAACACCACAGTCTGGTATAAACTCCCTTTGGAATGGAAACAGACTTGGGGTTGCTACTGGGGCATCTCTCTGAAGGTTTACTGAACCCCACCTTCCACAGAAATGCATGTAGTCTCCCCACCCCCAGACTAAAAAACACTACCTTGTGGTTTTGAGTCCTTTCAGAGAATGTATCATGATGAGGTCAAGTCAAAGTCAGCCAGTCAATAAGCATTTATTAAACACCTACTGTTTTTGGCATTGGGTTAAGTTCTAGGGATACAAAAAAAAGGGCAAAAGACAGTTTCTGTTCTCAAGGAACTTGCAATCTAATAAAAACTCTGGGTGGCTTATTTTTGCTTTTTTTTCTGGTGCTTCAAGGAACTTTGTACTGGGGACTTACAGAAGAAAAAAAAAAGTAACTCAATTCCTCCCGGTGAGCTGGAGATGAAAATTCTGAGACAATGTCCTGGAGGGGGAAAAAAGAGAGAGATAAGGACTAAATGTCAGCTTCTTGGTGGATAGAGTTAGACTTGGAATACAAAAGACCCAGGCTTTAATTCTGCATTTGACACCATCTATGTGACTATGGAAACCTTATTTAACCTCTCTGAGCCTCAGTTTTCTCAGCTGTACATTAGGGATGACAATCCATGCTTTTGTACTTATGTCAAAGGGTTGTCATGTAGTTTGAATGACACAATGTATATAAAGTACTTTGCTAACCTAAAATATTTATATATTTATATATATATGTATATATAATGTATAGATATTCATGATTATTAATATTATTTTCCCATCTAAGTGTTACTTAATCCTGCAATGATAGGACACAGTAGAGAGATGGGTATATTTGAACAACTATTTCAGGGCCCAGAATTTTAGCAACAGGAAAGTTTGTCTTTGTGGGGCCTGCCATCATAATTGAGACACATTCTATGCTTTGGCTGGCCCTGATCTTTAAGATATGCTGCCTTCACAGCACCAAACAGAATTGACTGGCTTGTGTTACCTTTGGAAAAAGGAGAGACGGAAAACAATAGTTTGAAGGTATGAGAGGGTCAAGTAAATGTTTTTTGAAGATAGGTGAGATCTGAGGGTATTTCAACTTAGTAGAGATTTCTCTGCTACTTCATCATACATGTACATCTCCTGCACTTACCGCTCCCCTCCAGAAGTTACTTTTCTTTTTAAAATGCAGTAGGAATTGTGGAAAATGAAAAGGCCACCAAGCCTCTCACACCAAAAGGGCTTTTTTCCTTCTTATTTGTGGACTTTAGGGGTCACAATTTCCCTTGTTTAAATACATAAAAGGAAGGCCTCTAGGGATATGCTAGGTTCCTACCCTTTGTATACTTCTTGCCAGGATTGTGACACGGTTACATCAGTCTCCACGCCACCCCCCCACCTCCCCTACTGTGCTCTATTGACTCTGGCTCTCATGTTCAGACCAGATGTCTCAGCCAGATGTATCATCATGAAAACAGAGTCATTCACTCTCCCTCTTTCCTATCTGTAAATACGGACATTAAGTTAAAAACATGCAACAGACAGTTTAGGTTTCTGCTGATTAAAATAATATAGTGGGCAGCTGTATGGCACAGTGAATAGAATGCTGGGTTTGGAGTGGGGAAGAGCTGAGTTTGAATGCTGCCTCAGAGACTAGCCATGGGACTTGTGCAAGTTGCTTCAATTCTTTGACTCTATTTCCTCATCTGTAACGGGGAGATATTTGATGAACCCACATCCTAGGGCTTGTTGTGAGGATCAGACAAAATAATACATGCAAAGAACTTTTTAACATTAAAGCTTTATAAGACCGCTAGGTACTATGAACATTGTGTCAGATATAATGGCTTAGAAAGGGAGCATTTAGGACAAAGGCTATAACTTTTCAAGCATGAAGCTTACAGAGAGCAGTTAACCCACAGTACATATCACCTCCCTGAGAGAGAAGGACAGAGTCAGAAAGACTGTGTCACCATCTCTCTTCCCTACCTTCACTTGATCCTAAGTGCAGATTTCACACAGGTCATGCTTGGATTGCCCTCATCAAAGCATTGAATCATGCTGATTCAATGCTTGTCATCAGCTCCTTATGACTTCTTTCTCATATCTGTTTCCTGATTGCAATATAGTCCTCCTCCTTCTCACTTGCTATGGCTTCCTACCACACATCAATTTGCTTGTGATGGCTTCCTCCCTTATCTACCCACAAGGCCCCTTTAAATTCCAAGGTCAGGATCAAGGGATGAAATTTATGAATCTTGGTTACTACCTATCCAAGGTCAGTGGAGAGGGGAGAGATGAAGAGGGAAAAGAAATCTATGGCAATAACTCTCTGGAGTTACATAAAAATAGTGAGAACATGTGTGTAGAGACCAGACTGAATATGCCCTTGAAGACTGGCTGAAATGTCAATTTCCACAAGATCACCCAGCGTGACAAAGGTCCAGGCAGAAAGAGGACCCTGAAGCTTTGAGGATCACTATTTTTGCACTTGAATGCCCATGTGCTTCCTTAAAATTTCAAGTCCCAATGTTACTAAAAATCACAAAATCACTGTACATTCAGTCTGTGGTCCTAAAATCACAGAACAACAACAACAAAGATATCTAATCTTCTGGCTGTTTTCATTTGACTCAGTGAGCATGAAACAAGAGAATTACAGTATCTTCTTCAAATTAATGTTACTTAAAATAAGTTCCAATATTTCCAATAGCATCATCAAAAAGTATAGATTTCAGGGAAGTTCTTTTGTGCTAGAAACGCTATGTCATTATGAGAACCAAGCTGCTGTGGTAGTCTTGGGACTAGAGAAGCACTGGGAATTTCAAATAAATATGACCTTTCAAGACTTATTTCATCCTTCCTTTGCTTTGTCAGCGATTTCAGGATGGATTTTTTCCACAGAAAAATAATCGCAAAAGATAAAATTATAGAGCACACTATTGTTTTAAATCATTTTTGGTTATTGTTACTTAGAGCATTTTAATAATTTAGCCAATTAAAAGGTATGGAATTGCCCTGGAACAGCAACATTCTCTCCCAGATGCAGCCACTTAGCAAAAATAAGCCATTTAAAGTTTCATTAGATACTTCACCCAGTAATAATCCAGCTTCTTTTCCCTGTCTTCAGGTTCATAGGAGTGCCTGACAGTTGGATTATTGCACAGGTGTAACAGGTGAGGGTGCTATAAATAGTACCTGACCATATTTAATAGTAAGGACCAGGTGCAACCAATTAAACACACACACACACACACACACACACACACACACACACACACACACACACACACACACACACACACACACACCACACACACACACACCTACTATTGTTTAATTAATCAAATAATCAATCCAACAAACATTTATTCAGTACCTACTCTGTGTACTACTCTACCAAATAGAAAACTGAGCCTTGTGGGCTGCATATTGACTTAGAAAACCACAAATTAATGTCATGAGGCTGTCCCCCACATATAGAATGGGGGTGTTGTGTGTGGCTCAAATAGAAGCAGAATAAACATCTCTAGCTCCTCTCTTCCCATCCTTCTCTAAGGGAGACTCATTACTTTCATTCCCCAGGAGGGGAAACAGAAGGTTGGGGCCAAAATCTAGGCCATTCTGCTCTCCTCAGAGGAAGAACACGTAATGGGCTAGAATTATATCTATTTATCCTTTTACATATTATTAATTTGGAGAATATAGTTTTCAAGTTTAAGCTAAATTTCCAATTGTTATTTCTTAATGGGGAAAGGAGGACCCCAAGCTTTATATTCAAGGTTTGACTTCTTTCCCACCAAATGCCAGTTTCATAATGAACACATGTAGGAAGTAGTGAAGAAATCCATTTGTTTACAGCTATAGCAAAAAAGAAATCAGAGGAAATGGATATACAACAATAAATGTATGCATGACAATACAGAGTGAAGAAGTTCTCACATTGGGATCAAGGTCACTCAGCTCAAGGGCAGCTGGGTGGCACAGTGGATAGAATGTTGTGCCTAGAGTCAGGAAGACTCATCTTCCCAAGTTTAAATATAACCTCAGACATTTACCAGCTATGTGACCCTGGGCAAGTCACTTAACCCTATTTGCCTCAGTTCCCCATCTATAAAATGAGCTGGAGAAGGAAATGGCAAACCACTCCAGTATCTTTGCGAAGAAAACCCCAAAAGGGGTCAAGAAGAACAACTGAAAAATAGCAACTCAGCTCAACCAAGAAAGAATTCCAAATCTCACCCAAGGGGAACTCCCCAAAGTTTCTTGTGCAGCAAGCTGGGGATAGGGACATGATGGGGACTCCTAGCTTCTCTCATGTAGACTTCTTTCCAGAGTCTTATTTTCCCATAAGCAATCTAAAGTAGTGTTGTCATTGTTCATCTTCTCTCTCCAAGATGGAAGCCGGAAGCACTTGCAGAGACTGAAAAGACCTAGGGAGGCTGAAAAGACTCCAGAATCCAGATTGGAGATCTCTCCTCTCCCACTTTGGTCAACTCTACCCCATCCCTCACATGGATACAGGACATTGATCTCCACCAGTGAGGATAGAGTCCCATACCAATTAGCTTTAGGACTTGGGTTACATTAACATTATCTATGTTGTATTGTATTTTCATTTATTTTGTTAAATATTTCTCAATTATATTTTAATATGGTATGGGCTTATTTGGGAGTTTTGTGGCTGCTTACTGCTGTGGTCTGCAAGTTTTACACCTCTGCAATAGATAACCAGAGATGTGAAAAATGGAGGTCAGCAGAGAGAAGTGGATTGGATATATAGATGTGGGAGCCCTCTGTATAGAGATGAGAGTTGAATTTATGGGAGCTGAAGAGATCACTAGCAGCGAAAAGAAAGAAGAGGAAAAGACCAGGGATAGAGCCCTGAGGTAAACCTTTGCCTTGAGGGTATGGTATGGACGTTCCTGCACAAAAATCTGAAGAAATATCAAACAAGTAGAAAGAGCACTGCAACACAGCAGTGTCACAAAAACCCAGGGGAAACAGAGTATCGAGAAGAGAGGGGTAGCCAATAGTGTCAAGTGCTGCAGAGTTCCAGAAGGGTGACTCCTGAGAACTAGATTCAGCAATAATCATTAGTAACCTTGTAGAGAGCAGCTTCAGCTGAGTGATGCAGATTACAAGGGGCTTAGGAATGGAAGGTGAGAAAGAGGAGACAATGGATATAAATGAATATAACCACCAATTTCTCCATGAAGAGGAAGAGAGATATAGAGTGACATCATGAGAGGATAGAAGAGTCAACTAAAGATTTTCTTAAGGAACAGAGAGAGACATCTGTTTGTAGCTATCAAAAAAGGTAGGGAGTTTGACAGTCAGTAAAAGAAGAGTTAAAGTACCATAATGTAGTAATGAATGCTCAGTTGAGTCTGAATAATATCATTCTGTAGTGAACTCTGTTAGCATTGTTGTGGGACTACTTTCAGTGGGGCTGTATCATGTGAGAAGAAAAGGAAGAGGCAGATGGGAATAAAAATAGATGAGGAGTGATAGAAGAATGGGGCAAGGAATTGCAGGGCAGAGGACAGTAACAACTATCATACACACCATTCAACACCAGAAGGTAATGTAGAGAATCAAACTCTGGTTCTCAGAGAGCTTGCTGTTTAGCTCCAATTCTGTTGAAGTGTTACTGCTTTCTTCTCCTTCATCGTGGGGTTTGTATATAGAAATTGCCCAATCAGATCTCATGACTCTTTATGCCTCTGCTCTGTTTGCAGAAAACTCTTCTGCTTTGCCTAGACTGTCTTCTAATCACTCAGTGTGTGGTTAGAATATATGTTTGATATAAGAACACAGCAAAACTGAAGTGGGCAGCTAGTTTGTGCACTGGATAGACTTCCAGGCTTAGAGTCAGAAAGATTAACTTTCTTGAGTTTAAATCCAGCCTCAGACACTTACTAGCTGTGTGACCCTGGGCAGGTCACTTAATCCTATTTGCCTCAGTTTCCTCATCTATATCTGGAAATGGAAATGGCAAACCACTCTTTGCCAAGAAAAACCCCATAATGGGGTCATGAAGAGTCTGACATGACTGAAGTGACTGAAGAATGACAACAAAATACAAGTATCCTTTGGGATCAAAAGTAGCACTTATTTACCTATAGATTCAGCCACAAGATTTAACATCCCAGTCTCAGTCTCATTCTAATGAAAGCCTCAAGCTTGGCAAATAGGAATGAACCTGGGAGATCTACGTACCTGCTCTTATGAAAGAAGGCATTTCTGATTAGCCTTAGAATCACTCTAGAGCTACATCACAGAAGCTCAGCTCACTACAGCCTCTGGTCCAGTTATCTTCCTGTCAGTGCCCACCCTGCTTTGTGCTATTCATGCTTCAGTTCCACAGCTTGGGAACTTACTGGTCTCTCTCATTCAGGATCTGAAATTCTGCTCAACATCAGCTTGCCTAGATAATCCCTCAGGTAGTGTAGGTCAAAGACTCCAAGCTGTGCCCATGCAGCTTCAGCCTGTCAGCCGTAAATCTAGGATCCACAGTGACAACAGACCTGCTGTGGCTTGGGTGCCATTCAATTCCTTTGCTTTCACCTTTAAAACTCTTCACACCACCCCTCCTCCTATGGAACCACCCTCCCATCTGCCATTACTTCAAATGTAATGAATCTTTGGATGCAAACCAGGAAGAAGAAGCTAGGACAGAATGCCAATGTACTGGTGGAAGCCTGTTATGCAGGAAAACATAATTACATTCCAATTACAATTTCTGCTTGAGAAGCCTTTGCAACCTTTGGACTAGTGCATTCTCAACCAATTTTTGCTCCATTATTGACCCACTGAGACACATGGACTCAAATAGCAAGTTGTCACAGACTCCTTTAAACCATGTTATAATTTATATATTGAGGCAGCTAGATGGTTCAGTGGATAGAGTGCTAGGCCTGTAGTCAGGAAGACCTGAGTTCAAATCTGGCCTCAGACACTTACTAGCTATATAACCCCAGGAAAGTCACTTAACCTCTGTTTGCCTTATTCTGCTGGAGAAGGAAATTGCAAACCACTCCAGTATCTTTGCCAAGAAAACCCCATGGACAGTATTGGCATGACATGGTCTATTGGATCATGAAGAATCAGAGGCAACTGAATGATTGAACAACAGTTATTTCTACTATTACTACTACTACAACTATGCTACTATAACTACTATGAAAATGACTATTAGGAAGACTACTACTATTATCACTCTGACTATGATTACTAAGACTGCTACTATTACTTCTCTTCCTCCTCCTCCTATTACTACTTCTACTACTACTACCACCACCACCACCTCACCACCATTTGACTTTTGTACATTGCTTTAAGGTTTACAAAATGTCTTATGCACATTATTTAATTTGAACCACCCAACAAACCTGTGGGGTAGATACTGTTATTAGGCAGATAGGAAGCATAGTAGATAGAACACTGGAACTAGAGTCAGGAAGACCTGAGTTCAAATTCTGCCTGAGATACAATCTGGCCATGTGACCCTAGGCAAATCATTTAATTACTGCTTCAGTTTCTTCATCTGTAAAGTGGGGATAACAATAATATCTACCTCTCAGGATTGTTGTAAGGATAAACTGAGATATCTGTAAAGCACTTTGCAAACTTTGAAGGGCTATTTCAATGCTAACTCTCTCCATTTTATGGATAAGGAAATTGAGGCCCAAGGTCATACAACTAGTAAATGTCTGAAGGAGGATTAAAACAGCCTCTATCCTGACTTCTACTCTAACGCTCTCTCTAAGATTCTATGCTGCTTCCTACAATGATATCTTACCTTTCTATAGAACACAATTTCTTAACTTTTTTGTGTCATAGAATCCTTTGGCAGTCTGGTGAAGCTTAGGGGCTCCTTAGAATAAAGTTCTTCAATGCATAAAATAAAATAAAACACACAGGACTACTAAAGAAATCAATTATACTGATACATAGTTATAAATTATATACATATATAAATATATAATTTTTTATTGATTATATGATATATAATCATGATCCTCAGGTTAAGACTTCTTATTGAATTGCTTTAGGTTAAAATCTTCTACATATAGAACTTAAAAGTTTAGAAACGGATTTCCGTATAACAACCCTGTGAGGTAGGCAGGGCAAGCGTTTTTTATCCTCATTTTACAAATGAGTAAATTAAGGATCAATGAGGTTAAGTGACTTATTCAAGCTCACACAGTATCAGAATTCTTTCATGCACCCGCATCAGAGCTTTCCTGCTATGAGCAATCACAGCAATCACTGGCTTAAATTAAAGTCAATTTGGTAAGTATATATTCAGTCTCCGCTCTGTTTCCCATGTTATGTTTCACCTATTATGATTGGGTGATGCATAATGAGTATATGAATCTCTACTCAATTTAGTACTTATAATCAAGCACAGGAGAAACAACCTGCAAGTATAAAAGTTACAGAAAAATATGAGAGAATTTAACTAATGGCAAAAGTGCACGTTATTCTCAGAGGTCAGGAAAAAGTGATTGAAAGTAGAACCTACAGCCTCCTCGAGGCCACATGTGTCTCTCTAGGTCCTCAAGTGCAGTCCTTTGACTGAATCCAAACTTCACAGAACAAATCCTCTTACTAAAGCCACTGGTTCCACACCCCTGGACTAGTCCATTGGTGTTTTTATATCCTTGGTGCCTAAACCATTATCTAATGCACTGAAGGTTAATAACAAAGGCTTTATGAATGATTGAGTCTAGCTCTTAGAGAGAAATAGGTTCTGGTTCCTTTAAAACACAGACTTCTAAAAGCAAGGAGAGTGTTCACCAAAAGAACAGTGTGGGCACATTCTATTTCAGGGACCTTGCCCTCTTCATGTTGGCATTTCTCTGGGTCTTGTCGGTTCCTTCCTCCCACCTATATCCACTGTCCCCAGTGCTGCCTTCAGTTTGTTCTCCACTGTGTCACAGCCCTTGGGACTTCTCTCTCTCTCTTATCTGGACTTTTACTGCTCCCCTCTGCCCCTCAGAATTTACCTGTCCTGTGTCATTCTCTTAGGAATTTAGTGATGTGATATACTCATTTATGCCATTTATAGATTATTTTTGAGTATGTTAGTGAATCTGTGACCAAATTGATGTGAGCATCCTTTAAATGGTACAACTCTCAAACTGCTTAGGATGTCTTTTCTTGTGGAAGACTGGTTCTCATCCTCCCACAAAAACTTCAGAGGGGATTTCTCTGCAGTGTTGGAGACTTTCCTCAAGTCTAGTCTAAGATGTTCATTCAATTTCTTGATTAAGAGAGCAGTATTTGGGCTATCCATCATGCTATTCCTTATTCTCATCACATGACTAATTCACTTCCTTTTCTGTTTGTTTGTTTTTCACCCTGTGAAACAACACGTGAAACTGGAGGAGAAATGAAATATAACAAACTACGTCAGGACATGGCAAAGCAGCCAGTTCTATCTACTGCTATAAAAATTATCTATTGTCCTTGGGTAAGAGATATTTGCAGCTTTGTCTAACTAATTGCCTTAATCCTGTTATTTTAGATCAATCAGACTTCTTTAACAATTGCAAAAGTGTTTGGTAACTCCTTCTTTCCTGTCCCTGAGCAGAGAATATTTTATCATTCTGATAACAAACCCTACTAGCTGCTTGGCAAATACTCCTCCAGAACCTCTCTCCCCCTTTCCCCTTGGCTGATTCCCCCTTTCTCAACCCCTTGTTCTTTTGTAAAATGCTGTACTTATCTATCCTAAATTGTTGCAGAATGTTGCTAAAAGGCTGTGTATACTAAACAGGCCTGAAAAGCTGTAAAAATCAAATCTGGGCCCTAGGAAACAGGCTGCTGTGAAGTCTTCCTTAGCACGCTAATAAATCTTTTTTTTTTCTTTTCTGTCTGGCTACTCGAATTATTTGACCCTCATTGGATCTAGCTGATGGATGACATTGTCTCTGGGCTATCTAAGAACTCAGGCTGAGAAATTCCCCAACAAAACACACAAAGAATATCTTCCAACTTTTTTGTATGTATCCCGTATATACCTATTTATGGGCAGCTAGGTGGCGTCCTGGATAGCGTTCTGGGCCTGGAGTCAGGAAGACTCATCTTTAGGAGTCCAAATTTGGCCTCAGACATTTATTAGCTGTGTGACCCTGGGCAAGTTACTTAGCCCTGTTTGCCTCAATTTCCTGATCTGTAAAAAGAACCGGAGAGAAAAATGGCGAACCACCCTAGTACCTTTGCCAAGAAAATGCACATGGGGTCAGAAAGAGTCAGGCACTACTGAAAACATTAGACAACAACAACAACAACAAATTATCCTATACCATTACAAATTTCTTATTCATTTGAAAGTAAACTCTCTGAAAGCAGAGACATTTTGTGTGTGTGTGTGTGTGTGTGTGTGTGTGTGTGTGTGTGTGTGTATTTCTTGGTGCCTAGCACAAAGAAAATGCTTAATAAATACTTGCTGATTGATTATAGATTACAGAGTTAAATATTCCATGTAATTTCCCCTGAATCTTCCAGTTCTTTATACCAATAGTGGTACAGTTAGACCTTGCAGGAGAAGCAGAAAGACAAGAAAGACTCTTAGAAACCTTCAAATCACACCGTGTAGATAATTACTACATGTATGAGGTTAGTCATTCCTAGGAGAAAAAAAAAGAGAAATGAAATGTAAGAAGATGCTGCTGATTCTGACTTGGTCCTGCAAAACCTTGCTATGCTACCCATTCCTGATTTGACTTTTCTGGACTTCTATTAACAGTACTAATTGTACGCTTGAATAACACTGTGTAAAGAATATCCCATCTATATTGAGGTTTCTTGGATTTTGTTGATTTATGTTGCTTTTAAGCTGTCTCATGAATTGGTGCTCTAAATGTCTATATCTCATATTATGAGATTACCATGTCTCAGAATGGATGGTTATGAGAGGACTATAGAATGTGCTTGTGTTTTTCTTGTTTGCTGGAGATTTTTTTTTTTGCTTTGTTTTTGTTTTGTTTTGTCTTTGGGGAAATCTCAGTTACTACTTCAATGAGGACTTCTTTCTTTCCTCTGCTGAAATCTGCTCCAGTATCACATCACAGCATTCTCTTCACTTAATGGTGCTTGGGCCATCACAGGCATTTAATACATTTTTTATTGGATTGGCTTGGACCAGATCAAGTTTTGGTTCAATTTATTCTTATCTTTCCTTTCTGAACCCATTTTTTTGTCTGTTCAAAAGGGTTAGAAGGGAATAGACATGCTAACTGAAAAGGTTTGAGGAAAAGAAAGAATGGAGAAACAACAGCTACTTTATCAGACTAGATATGTGCATTGTGTTGGGGTCCTAACCCTTCTTAATTTAACTCACCAACCAACTTAGATTTTTAAAAGAACTATAAAGAAGAGGGAAGTAAAGCAAAATACAGGCAGCAGGTGATGAATAGATAAATGTAGCAGTGTTATTTATACTAAAACGTAGATATTTTTAGGATGAACAATTCTGAAAGACTTAAGAACTCTCATTAATGCAATGATCAACCATGATTTCAGAAGACTGGTGAAAAAAGAACAAAGACTGTGGCCTAGTTTACGACAGCTAGATGGAATAATATAGAAAAGGAGTTCTTTCCTCCTCCCTCCTCCTTTTCCTCCTTTCCTCCTTATTGTCCTTCCTTCCTTTCATTCTTCTTTCTTTCCCTTTTTTCTTGGTAATTGAAAAAAATTTAAAAAATGATGAAGCATGTAACGTCAACAAAGTAGTAATACAAACATCCATGATGAGCTGAGGCTGACAAAAAGAAAGAAAGAAAGGTAGGAAGGAAGGAAGGAAGGAAGGAAGGAAGGAAGGAAGGAAGGAAGGAAGGAAGGAAGGAAGAGCTAAGGACAAGAAAAAGATGAGGGTTTTGTTTTGTTTTTTGCACTATTACAAAAATAAAGAAGGAATAGGACTACTGCTTGGGGTAGATGGGAAAATAACTGAAAAGAGAAAGGTCAAGTTTCTTAAGTCTTATTGAATTGCTTCAATCAGAAGTACTTCAGTTGTCTCTTCCAAGAAGAACCTTTAGACTGGCAAGGAAAGAACAAAAATGGCTAATAAGAGT